>NC_064813.1:51131441-51400018 GCF_023721935.1 Panthera uncia
CACACACACACACAGTGGCCAGGGAGATATTCTCAAAATATAAGTTGGAGGGTGCCTGGATGTCTCAGTCATCTGAACGTCCAACTTTGGCTCAGGTCATGATCTCGTGGTCCATGAGTTCAAGCCCTGTGTCAGGCTCTGTGCTGATGGCTCAGAGCCTGAAGCCTGCTTCAGGCTTCTCTCTCTCTCTCTCTCTCTCTCTCTCTCTCTCTCTCTCTCATAAATAAACATTTAAAAAATTATTTAAAAAAAATTATATATAAGTTGGGTCATGTCCCTCACCTGCCTAAAGCCCTCCTGTGGCTTCCCATCTCTGTGAGTAAAAAGTCCAAAACTTTACCACCACCTGCCTGCTCTGGCCCCTTCTCATGGAGCCTAATCTCCTGCCAGCCATGTCTAGCTCACTGCCACCTCACCACAGATTGTTTTCTTGCTATTCCTTAAAATACTAAGGTCAGTGCTTCTTCATGGAATTTTCACTTGCTCTGAGGGAATTCTTTCTGCTCAGAATGCCAACACATGTTACTCTTCAACTCCATTCAAGTCTCTTCTCAGATATGAGATTAGGTGCTTCCTGAGTCCTCTTTCTAGAAGAGCAGTCCCCAACCCCTACACCGCACCATTCTTATTTTTTTTTGTCCTCCTTAATTTCTCCTCTTAACACATTTTCTCAGGTCCTAATTAATATTTACTTTCTTGTTTACTCTCTTCAACTAGAATCTTAGCTTCGGGAGACCAGGGACCATCTCTATTTTCTTGAAAATACTTATAGAAACTAAAACAATAAGTATGGTACATCATGGAACTCAATAAAATTTCTTGGAGAAATAAATGAAAAAAAAAGGCATCACCTTTAACTATTCTTGTTTATAAAAACAAGTATTCTACAGATGCCTTAAGATTCTTTCTTCTTCTTTTATTCTTCACCTTCTGTAATTTGTATCTAGTTATTTCTCTGAATAAATATGATTAAAAGTAATTTTATTTTACTTTTTAGTCACTTGGAAAAGAGCAAACTGGAAATGGTACTTTATCTAAATCAAATTATCTTCCATCACTCTCCTATGAGATAGGTCAGTGGCAAGTTTCATAGAGAATATTGGATACTATTCCATGACCTTAAATCAAAAACTAATTTTTACTACTTTTTTGCTATCAAATTAAATAACATTAAATTAAAATATAATTATACTTAAACATGAAAAATGTAAAAAAATATTTTCAATAAGTAAATTGAATTTTCTTATTAAGATAGAGTCTAACATTTTAATCATACATATCCCCCAAAGAAATAGTTCCTTTTGCATTCAGTACTTAGAATGCTGCATATAATAGTCACAGAACAGAAAATTAATTGCAGGAGAGATGAATGGAAGTAGTAGCATAGATAAAGAGTTATTAAGAAAATACCCTTTTACAATTTATTGAACATTACACATTATAAAAGAATTTTCCGAGAGTGCCTCACAAACTTTTTTGTTTCGTGACAACTATGTCATGAAGTAAATTTGTATGGAGAGAGCAGAAGGAGCAGTGAGCCAGGCAAGACTCCATGCATTCTCCAAAGTTGTAACCATTGATGAGGCAAATCAGAGAAGGATTTTTCTGCCATGCTCCAATTTCCAGGGCCTGGTACTTGCTGTATTCAGTGGTTTACCCAGGAGAGGGTCAACCTGAGAGAAAGTGGGACTGTGATGCTCAGTGAAGATTGGGAAGCTAAATTCAGGTGCACAATTGCTTCTGTAGATTTCATATCTTCCTGCAAGGGATGAACATAACTAAAATATTAATCCATCTGGGTTAGGGGATTCAAGTTTAACAAAGTATATATAGAAACTCTATAAATATAGGCATATGAGTTCTGTAAATATTTTAGATGTTAGCCCCTTATCAGATATATTATTTGCAAATAACTTCTTCCATTCAGTAGGCTGCCCTTTCATTTTGTTGATGGTTTTCTACACTGTGAAAAAGCTTTTTAGTTTGATGTAGCCCATTTAATTATTTTTGCTTTTGTTTTCCTTCCCTGAGGAGAAAGATCCCCCAAAATATTGCTAAGGGCAATGTCTGAGAGCTTACTCCTCTCATTACTTCTAGGAGTTTTATGGTTTCAGGTCTTACATTTAAGTCTTTAATCCATTTTGAGTTTATTTTGTATCTTGTGCAAGAAAGTGGTCTAATTTCAGTCTTTTGCATATAGCTGTCTGGTTTCCCCAACATAATTTATTGGAGAGACTATCTTTTCTCTGTTGTATATTCTTACCTCCTCTGTCATAGATAAATTCACCATATACAATGGATTTATTTCCTGGTCATCTATTCTGTTCCGTTCATCTATGCTCTGTTTGTATCCCAGTACTATACTGTTTTGATTACCATAGCTTGGTAGTATAGTTTAAAGTCTGAAAGTATGCTATGTCCAGATTTGTTCTTCTTTATCAAAATTGCTTAAGCTATTTGGGGTCTTGTTTGGTTCCATACAAATTTTAGGATTATTTGTTCTAATTCTGTGAAAGATGCCATTGGTATTTTGATAGGAATTGCGTTGAATCTGTAGATTGCTTTGGGTAGTATGGACATTTTAAGAATATTAATTCTCCCGATCCATGATCACGTAATATATGTCCATTTGTTTATATCATTTTTAATTTCTTTCATCAATATCTTATAGTTTTCATTGCATAGGTCTTTCACCTTCTTTGTTAAATTTATTTCTAGGTATGTTATTCTCTTTGATGCAATTATAAGTGGGATTGTTTTCTTTTATAATTTATCTTTCTGATAGTTCATTACGAGTGTATAGACATGCAACAGATTCCTGTGTATTAATTTTATATCCTGCAACTTTACTGAATTCATTTATTAGTCCTAAGAGTTTTTTGGTAGAGACTTCAGGGTTTTCAATATGTAGTATCGTGTCATTTGCAAATAGTGACAGTTCTACTTCTTCCTTTCCAATTTGAATGCATTTTCTTTATTTATCTATATTTTCTTGCATAACTGCTGTGGCTATGACTCCCAATACTATGTTAAATAAAAGTGCTGGGGTGGCGGGGGGGGCACCTGTGTGGCTCAGTCAGTTGAGCATCTGACTTCAGGTCAGGTCATAATCTCTCAGCTTGTGGGTTCGAGCCCCATGTCAGGCTCTGTGCTGACAGCTCAGAGCCTATAGTCTCTTCTGATTTTTTCCTGTGGTATGGCTTATAACTTATCTTTTAGTACTTATTTTATTTAATTGAAACCTCTCTCTCTCTTTTTTTTTTTTTTGATAAATCTGGCTAAAGGTTTATCACCTTTGTTTATTTTTTCAAAGAACCATCTCTTAGTTTCATTGATTCCCTTTCTTTCTTTTGGTTTTTCTTTCTGTCTTTATTTCATTTATTCCACTCTGATCTTTATTATTTCCTTCCTAATACTAACTGTGGGCTTTTTTTTTCTTTTTTTAGTTCCTGTAGGTGTGATATTATATTGCTTATTTGAAATTTTCTTTTTTCTTGAGGTAGGTCTGTATAACTATAAACTTCCCTTTTAGAACTACTTTTTCTGTGTCCCATAGATTTTGGAAACTTGTTTTTCCATGTTCATTTGTGTCAGCATATTTTTTCCTTTTCGATTTCCTCATTGACCCATTAGTTGTTTGATAGCGTATTGTTTTGTCTCCATGTATTTGTGTTTTTTCCAGTTTTCTTCTTGTAATTGATTTCTAATTTTAAACCATTGTGATCATAAAAGATGCTTGATATGATTTCAATCTTAAATTTATTGATACTTTTTTGTGGTCTAACATGTGGTCTATCCTGGAGAATGTTCCATAAGCATTTGAAAAGAATGTGTATTCTGCTGTTTTGGGGCACTGCGTGTATCTACTAAGTACATCTGGTCTAATGTGTTATTCAAGTCCATTTAAGGTCATTTGTTTCCTTGTTAGTTTTCTGTGTGGATGATTCATCCATAGATGTGTCCTTCTTTGCCTTTTGTTAAAGTCTTTAAGTCTATTTTATCTGATACAAATTATGCTATTCTCACTTTTCATTTCCATTTGCATGGATTATCTTCTTCCATCCCTACA
This sequence comes from Panthera uncia, assembly GCF_023721935.1. NCBI lineage: Eukaryota > Metazoa > Chordata > Mammalia > Carnivora > Felidae > Panthera > Panthera uncia. The sequence continues at coordinate 51,135,511 of NC_064813.1, forward strand.
CTGTCAGCTTTGAAAACTGGTTAAACAGAGCCTCCATAACAAGGGACATAGGGACACCATCAAGAAGGGTAGGAGTGGCAAAAGCAAGGTATGAACAAAAAAAGAAACTCTCCACCCCAGTTGCAGCAATCCACAACTGGAAGGGATCTCAGACACTTGGAATTTCTCCCTGAGGACCAAGGGGTTGGGTCTTCATATCAGGCACTCCAGTTCTTGAATCTTGCACAGGAGAGATGAGCCCCCCAAATCTGGGTTTTATAAACTAATAGGGATTACATCCAGGAAAACCATAGACCTATACAGAATGGAGAGCCTGCTCTTAAAGGACTCATATGCAGTCTCACTTGTCCTGGGACCCAGTGATAAAACACCAATCAGAAAAGAGCCTAGAACATAGGTGAAAGAGACCCACTTACTAGTTCCAGGGCATCTGAGAGGCAGGAAACTTCTGAGACGCTCTCTGGGGATGGAGACACTGTTGGACCTCTTCTTATGACCACATTCTACCTTGCTTGTGCTGATGCTGATGGGTGCCATCTTAAAACTCTCACTTTAAACTCCTAGTAGTGGCAGATGCACCTGCTGAGAGCTTTACCTACTGACTCTCATGGCATATTGGATTTCATGCACCAGTAAAATCTACCAAATTATCTTCATCTTCTACATTATACCAAGAACCAAGAGGCCACAACAATAGGGAGTGTAGATAATAGAAACTTCGGTGTGTTAAATGACCTGTTTAAAGTCTCATTAACAGTGAGTACTAGTTCTGGAATTCAAATACTTTCCCCCTCCCCTAACGTCTGATCTATAGCATACAGAGTTACTCACTCTGGCAGCCTGTCCAATCTTTCCTCTCTATAACTCTGTCAGCCACTCTGACCTTCTTGCTGTTCTTTTAGCACAATAGTTACTCCATTGCCTCTGGGCCTTTGCACCTGCTGGTTCCTCTTCTCAGAATGCCCTTTTATTGGATGTCCATAGGGTACACTCCTTAACCTTCTTTAAATTTTTGATCAAAGATCACCTTGTCTTAGAGACTCTCTTTGACTACTCTAAAGTTGCAACTCTTCTTACTCTCATTAATTCTTTCTTTTACTTTTTCTCACATTTGTCATCCTGTAAGATATTATGCCATTTATTTAATTTCGTTATTATTTATCATCTATACCTCACAACTACTAGAAGGAGATCAGATTTTTAGAATATTTTTCCCACTGTATCACTACGGTTTTGAACAATTCTGAGCACCGAATAAGTGTTCAATAAATACTTTTAAAATTAATGAATGAAAGAAAAACATCCCTAAAATACTCATAGCATTTCTTTGTATTAAGTTACTTTTAATGCTAATAATTTTGACTGGTGCTAGAAAAAATTAAAAGCAAGCAATGGAAATTCTATAAGGAGTTAAAACAACACAGCCCCAATATTCATCTTTATTATGGATTGGTTTGATTCAGTGAATAAATTTAGAACAAGGGTTCCTAAGTTAATTTATGTGGATCTTCACGGACCTCTGAGAATGGAATTCAGGGGTCAATACATTACGAATAAATGTGTAAATTAAGCAGTATGCTTTTAGCATATTTAAGCAGTGGAGTCCATCAAAAAACTGGCCACAAGAATATTCTGAATACATTTTGTCATGCTAGATACCTTTCCCTCACCAAAAACACACTGCTTCCACTGGCCTACCTTAAAAATTGGATATGCCTACTATACACACCTAGTCCCTCATAGTTTTAGACACACTGTGCATTTATGTATGCAATTAAATACTATGTCTACTCTGAGGGAAATGATGATATAGTTGATATTTATTAAAGAAAACCCACTGTGGATAATTTTTAACAGTGAGAAAAATAAATATGCAATATATTTAATAAACCAATAATTTATTGGCTTATTGAATATCATGCTTAATGACATCCTTTAAATAATGGAATTCCAAAAGTAATTTAGTGTTTTGTGCCCATATAAAATCTGAATTAGTCAATGTGACTATCTTGAAATTTGAGAGACATTTAGTAGACAATTACAAATAAAAATATAGTATAGTTGTCTCTTTTTAAAATATGGTGCAGTACTAGGATAATTTAAATAGTGTTCATTTGGAGGATCATTTATTTCCCCTGGGTTTTTATGAATTCGCAGCTAATATTACCACCACAATGAAGATTAAGATATGGAGCTCTAGAGTCTTGGTCAAAGTGGAATGTTAAGTGAATGATTTTCATAGAATTAGGATTCATAACTCCATGGAGTTGGCTACTTTGAGCACTCTGGCCTGTCACTCTTCTTAAGTACACATGCTATAAGCCACACTGCCTCTCTTGAATAACGCTCGTACTTATATATTGAACTGGGCTTAGGATTGTCAAATCTTAAAAAAAAAATAGAAAAAAATATTGTTTTCGGTATTTTATAATTGTATTTCCCCCCAACCCCATACTTGAACATTAACTTTTGCGGGTCTTAAAGGATGTGAATCAAATGTGGGATGTAATTAGGGCTGCATCGTCTAATGAAGCACCATGGCAAGCAGAGGAAGGGGGCCGGCACATCCTGCTGATATTGGAGCATCCAAACCGCCCAAGGTTTCGGAAGACCAGGAAGAGCTGCATCCTTCACAGGAAGCATATGGAAAGCCTGTGGCTGAGGTCAGGAATCGTGTTGTGAGGCAGCATTTTCAGAACCATCTGTGTCCATATGTTTCGAGAATATGTCCTGGTGATAAAAGTTCTATAGAAATGTTTGGGAAATTAAACGGTATAGCTCAGGGACAGAAGAGGCTACAAGGTACGGATTATTTCTGAAACTTCATCTTGCACATAATGCTATGCGTTTTGTTTTGTTTTATATTACTGGTACCACCTTCGTTCCTTTCTGAAGTAAGAGCAAATGTATGTAAATGAATAAAAATATTGTTTCAATTAAATCTTTAAGAATGCAAGAGACATTTGCCCATAGGAAAAAATGAAATGTTGTCTACTATTCAGTACCCTTAATGAGTTTATTTCATTTTTTTAGATTCACTAAATTCCAATTTTAAAAAGTTTTGACATATTTAAAGTTAAGACAGATGGGGACAGTGTTCAGGAAGGTAATAACAACAACAACCAGCAAATGAAGAAAGCTTTTCTGCCTTAAACCCAATTCCATGGGACCATAAATATGAATTGTGGTTCAGTGTTCATGATTGATTAAAAAAACAGACAAAAAGCTTTATTTATTCTAAAATTATAATTTTAGAAATAGCTCATTTATTCAAAGATCAGATTTTATGCCATCTTGGTCTTCATCATCAGCAGTGGGAAAAAAATATCCAGCACATAATCACTTGCCACAGAGCCTTCCTTTATAACAGAATGGGGGATGTGGATTTCAATACACAACATAATTTTCTCGAATGACATACTACAGAAACCATCACTCAGGATGAATGTTACAATCTTTTTTTTTTTGTTTTTTTGTACATCAATCAAGGATGAGAGCACAAATACATTTTAGAAAGATTTCTAACAAAACAGTTAAGTATTAATAAATAACCAATACTTGCATTTATTTACCTAATTTTTATCTACCTCATGTAGTCTTTTTTTTGCAGTAGGGTTGTGGCATGACAGTTAATAGAAAGTGAGTAACTGACCAGTTACTACATGACCAGTCAGAAGTTTAATCCAAGCCTATATGAATTAACCAGGGAGCCCATCTTGAGTGAGTCAGTCTAATTTTTCTAAGGATCAATTCTGGCTTCTTCAAAATCAGTATATAAGTTGGGTTAGTTAATTTCTTTGTTTTGTTCTAGCCCAAACATTCTAAAATTGTGTAACTTTAAGGGAGCAAAGACAATGAAATTCAGTTGTTCAAGTAAGATGTAAAGGACTTTAAGCCTATACATATTTGAAAATTGTCATCCCCAAAATTCAAAATTTAAATAAAACAGAAAAACAATCTGATTACTTGTTAAATAATAAACCTTAGCAAATTCATCAGCTTAACCTGCAATTACAAAATGGAGATTATTATGACTTTGGACTTAGGAAACCAAAAAAGTAAATGTGATTTTTGACACAATTGGAGAAAACTCTTACTCTGTACTTTTGAATTGTATGTCAATAACAGTAAGAATGGTAACCAGGCAAATAAAATTCTATTAAATGTCATGTTCTTGCCCAATTCCATTAGACCACCTGAGATATTTAAAATAAGCCTGAGGCAGAAAAGGAGCAAAATTAAGTCATTTATCTTTTGACTAATTTGTTCATGAAACAGACGGACTCATGCAGGGTTCCTTTCAGATAAAATATACCAAATGCTTTCCTGATGTCCAAAGTCATTTTAATCTGAATATTTCTAGTTCATAATTAACTGTCAAAATTATGATATTTTATTTAAAAGGACCCCTCTTGAGGAAGAATCTTATGTTAGAAATTTGGGCATTTTCGAAATTAATTTCTGCAATGTCCATGAGAGATCATAATAGAATACCTTTGAAATCAGACCTACCAGGTTGACTGTGTTTAATCCACACTAACAGTTTGTTTTGTCACCTACCAAGTGGAATCTTAACCCTGATTTATAATCATATAGATCTCTGGAATTCCAGCTATAGAAACATACATCTACAAACCTAAAAGTTAGGATGAGAAAGGATGAAGAAAATGTCATAACCTTGGTTTTAATCAATTCTTGTCAGTTAGCTGCTATTGGGTGAAATTCCCATAAAAAGAACTGTAACCACAATAAAATAGCACTTCACACGCACTAGAATGTTATTTAAACAAAACAAAACAAAACAAAACAACCAGTGTTGGTGAAGATGTGGAGAAATTGTAACCCTAGGACATTGCTAATGGGAATGTCAGATGGTGCAGCAACTATGGAAAATAGTATGATTGTTACTTGAAAAATTAAGCCTGGAATTACCATATGATTCAACTATTCCAGTTCCAGGATTCACATGGATATTTGTACACTGATTTCATAGCAACATTATTCATAATAGCCAAAACATGGAAGCAATCCAAGTCCCCATTGATACAGGAATGGATAAAGAAATTGAGATACACACACACACACACACACACACACACACACACACACACACTATGGACTATTATTCAGCCTTAAAAAGAAAAGATATTTGCATACATGCTATATCATGAATGAACCTTAAACACATTATGCTAAATGAGAAACCAGTCACTAATGAGCTTCTTATGAGTTTCCTAAAGTAGTCCACGTCGCAGAGACAGAAAGTGTGATGGTAGAGTTTCCAGGGAGTGGGGTAAGGGGGATAGGAAGTGACTATTTGATAAGCACAGAGTTTCCGGTTAGGGAACATGAAAAATTTCTGAGGATAGATAGTGAAGGTACTTAATGCCACCAAATTGTACCCTTAAAAGGGACTAAAATGATATATTTTGCTAAAATGACACATGTTATGTTATTTTTAAAAGGGAGAACTATGGCCAAGAAACTGTAAGATGCTTTATAAACAAAACAAAACACCCAAGCCCTACAACATATGCTGTTTTGAATACATACCTCATGTCACTATCCTAAAAACCTAAAATTGTTATAAATCTTTCAGATTTGTTTAAAAAATATTTTAGGTGCAAAAACTTTTGCAATAGATAGAGCTTATTTTTTTTTTTTTTGTTCATTTTAGGTTACAGGTAGTGCTTCTGAGGTGATCTTTACATTTACTAATTTTTCTAAATTTTTTTCCCCTGCTTGTTTCAAGTCTGTGAACATGCCCTTTGCAGTGACAGTTCAAGTCACCAAACAAGGCACAAGTGAAACATCTTGCTCATTCAAGGAAACATGTGTGGATGGCCTTCTTTTTCAATGCCATCTGTCTGCTCCCACATTAGTCTCTGCATGTAGAGCTATTGCCCTCTTGCTGAAATTTATCTTCTGATTTGAAATGTAGATAATTTTACCTGGTTAACTTCAGACATATATTGGCTATCTTTTCAATTCATATTTTGAAGAACTGAAAAAATATATACTGCAAGGTAGTAGAAAATCCTTTCCCCATGTAGGTATATTTTATTGCCTGCAAGATGAAAAGGAACAACTATTTTTTTTTCTGCCAGCACATCTGATTTTTCTACATATTATGAATAACTAAATTCAGATAAATAAGCATGTTACAGAATAATTGGCTTTATCCTTTGCCCACCAGATATAAACTATGCTTTTAATTTTCTCTATTCCTTATTCATTTTTTGATATAAATGTTCAATAGGGGCTTAAATCCTTTTCCCAAGCTTCTCCTTTATCATGTTTCTAATTACCTAGCCTAATTGCTCAAAACCTTTAAAAGCTTGTGAAGTTTTTAAATGGTTTTCTTTGATTATGATTCTTTAGTGAAGAAAATGCAGCTAAACAAAAGTTAAAACTGAACACTGAATATCTGTGTTACAGAAGTAAAAAGAAGGAAATGAAATGTTTGCTTTAAAAACATAGCCAAAGAAAAGTTATTTTTATAATGATTTCTTATAGGCCACTTAGACAATATAAAAGACTCAAGATTCATGGTGACAAACTGATCTAATGAAAAGATTCATACATAATATAAATAGCACAGTATACGTACTAGAGACTGTCCTTTTTTGTTTCCGTAATTTACACATGCATCCAGTCAGAACAGTAAGAAAGGATTATTATATATTTCAGATAGACGCTTTCTGCCCAGTATAGAAATTCAGAACCCTAATTCAGATCTGAAGACAAAGACAATTATCAGCGGTGGCAAAGGTATGGTTGACACCTTCCTAGTGGTTAAGTTTCTGTCTAACTGGGTTCTAAAACAAATGTGATTGAGACCTCTGTCAAAAAAATTTAAAAAAAGCTCTGTGCTGGGAAAACGTCATTTTATATGCTTGTGATTTTTAAAAATATTGTAGTGAATAAAGCTATATATTGTAAAACTTTATTTGGCACACGGTACAAACAAAACTGTATAGATCCAAGCCAGGTATTGGAATCAGAATTTGGTTTGCTTTGGAGTGGCATAGACTGTAAGGGTCCAGTTACTTCTAGAGATTCTAATGATAGCTGGAGGGTCAGGAACAGAGGCAGGGATGCAGATAAGAAGCTTGTGACAATGTTGCTTTAGGGATCAGCGTTTGGGAATGTGAGCCCAAAAAGGCAGAGGGGAAGTAGAGTGTGAAGTTGGGCAGAAAAGTAGAATGAAAGAGGATTAGGATTTGAGAAAAGAATGTCAGGATGAGATTGTCTGAGGCAGTACACGTGGAAATTGAGGCCTCATATGAGCAGGTGTGTTAAGGGAATAGAGAAGAGATGTGGACTGGACGGGGCCAGCAGTTAGTTAAGGTGCGGTGGGCAGATTCAGTTGTGATGGAGCCATGGGAAGGTACAGAAATAGAGTTAACTGGCAGAACTAATAGGCAGCCAAGGACTACATTAGTATTGACAAAGAGACAAATCAGAGTCACAAATGTCTACTGACAGATAATGGTTACCTACACGTGGAAATTGGAGGCCAGGTACGAGACTAGCCATAGGAACCTGAGCCAACAGTGCCAGAAGCTGACCCGTAGGAAACTCTGATATCATCACTAGCGGGAACACTAGCAGGGGAGCTGGCTACCTGAAAGGCACCACCACGGGACTTAGCAAAACGAGCTCCCTCCAGCAGCAACAAACCACAGATGCACGGCCGGGGTGGCGCATTTATGCAAGAGAAAGCAAAAAACCCTTTCCTCGGGGTGCACTCATCTCCAGAGCAGTTGGGCAAGGCTGACCGCAGAGCTCATGTGGGTCCTCGCCCAGGTGTCTTTCTGCGATGCCCACTGGCTGCCCAGCCACGTGAAGCATTCCCGCCTCGGGCACAATCCCTACAATGTGGGCTACAAATGGGATCAACAGAAGGAAGGGCTTCATTTTTCTGTCACTTGTTTATCCAAGACATACCGAGCATCTGACTTGGCGTAGGTGTTGTGTGTGACTATCATCAAGATATGAATCAAAATCAAGCCCCACTTAAAGGACAAGGACGTGACCCAGGCTGAAGCTGGTGATGACGGGCAGTCTGACATAACTAGGCCGTGGTAGAGTGAGGCTCCGTCTATCCAGCACTATCAAGATATCCACACTATTTCTGCATGTAAATGCACTACTAAAAAGAAAGAGAAAGCTTATTAAAGACAGCATGCTCTTCTATTGCAAAATTTAGGGTAGAAATTGTAAAATGCAGACTGCCGACATTCCCATGTATAGACAAACTTGGTAACTAGGAGTACTTTTAGTCACATAAATTTCTATGGAATATATTGAGGTTCTGGGATCTGACATTATCAATATTTAGCCATGTAAATATAAATACCATATATAATGCTCTTAGATCTCAATGTACGTTAAGTTCCTTTCTGGCTGTGTAGTTCTCTGTTTATAAACTACCGGTCTATTTGATGCCTAAATGAAAGATAATATTTATACAGCACTAATCATGCTGTCCTTCGTACTTTGGGTAGTGACATATTTAATCCACTCAAAAACACTGTGAAAGGGCCACTTTTATTATCTGCAGTTTACAGTTGAGGAAATTAATGGAGAAAGGGGTTACTCAGGGCTGCAAAGTGACAGAGATTTGAATGCAGGAAACCTGTCCCCACAGTCACTGCCAGCATCTAAGATGCCACCACACATCAGATTTCTTATGGAGCAAAACTTTTATCCGAACATCAATGCAACTGGAAACCTAGTATTTAAGCAAATACTGAGATGCTTCAGTAGAAGAATGGGGGTTCAGGTGGATGGGTCAGAAGCCTAGATTTCTTGCCTCTTTTCTCCTCCTCCTCCAAACCCTCCCATTCGACAGACAAGAGAATAAAAATTGCCAAAATAGGGTTGTCTGAGTGGGTCAGTCAGTTAAGCATCCAACTTTGACTCTGGTCATAATCTTGCAGTCCATGGGTTCAAGACCCACAACAGGCTCTGTGCTGAGAGCTCAGAGCCTGGAGCCTGCTTCAAATTCTGTGTCTCTCTCTCTCTTTGCCCCTCCCCTGGTCATGCTCTGTTTCTGTCTCTCTCTCAAAAAGAAATAAACATTTAAAAATTACTAAAATAGATTCAAAACAAATGATCTCTAATTCAAGTGCCAATATTTTGACCTTATAACTTTAGATAGCACACACATTTACCTTTGTTTAAAACATACTTACTGCTTTTTATATATCTATCTGGTAAGCAAAACATATTAATCCTATTTTATAGAAAAAAGATAGTTTTGCAGATTCTCCTTGTCAGCATGAAAGATGAATATTATTGTGTAGTTGTGCTCGCTAGATTGCAATTACTTTCTCAGCAGTATATTAATTAGTCAACTGCAGTAGTCTAGAACTCTTTGATGCTAGGTAATGAGATTAATAATAGATTTCTGTCAACCCTCCCAAAGCTACAACAGGCATCAAGTACTTCTAATCTGTATTGCCTGTATGTGACATGAAAAAGCTCTTCAGGTGTCCACAGCTAAATGGGGATCATCATGTTCAGCACAGCACATGGTCAGCACAGTATCTAGTGTTTCCAAGGGTAACATCTACGAGAACAGCATTCCAATATCCCATTGCAAACCTGGTGTACAATGGACTGGCTCGTTTCAGTTAGGTATATGAAGTTGCAAGTGCTTTCCTATAGGAGTAATTCGATGCTAGCTATAGCCTGATGGGTCGTAGCTTCTAAGAGACACAAGCCTGCAGGTTAGGCGCTGGGCACACCACAGATAATGAGTGTTGAGAAATGTTTATTGTAAAAAGAAAATATCAAGGATTTCTCTTCATGAGGCATTCATAATTTTCCAAAGAGAAAACTGTTTTGCGTGGAGTAAGAGTCATGAATCATAGAAATATTATCTAAAAATTAAAGCTGGACTATGTATTATAAGTCCTTACGTGTACACATAGAAACACTAAAATCCATGCTCATTGTGTATATGGTTCTTCTGCCTTGTACAGTTCAGGCATACTTATTTCTTTCTTTTAAGGTCTTAGCATACCTTCATTTGGCCAGTAGAAGTATGCTATGACTTCTTTGACATGCAGGACTTCCTAATCATGTCGGAACCCCAATAGAGCTGCCTTCTCCTAGGGACCCTCTCTGGTGAAAGACCCACTATAAGAAATTGAACTCCTACATTCTGCATTATGTCCCCTGACTACTTGAAACATTGGCACCATGAACGTGAATTTTAAAGCTTTGCCCTTTTCATTTTCTTACAAAACATGTGGAGTGACATCTGCCTAATGTTGGTGGTCCCATCACCAATATCTAGAGGGTATCTCTGGGTAAGCATTTATTTGTTTAAGATTATGTTCACTGAACACTATTCATATATATGTGTGTGTGTGTGTGTGTGTGTGTGTGTACAGATATATATATATATATACACACACATACATATATATACATATGCACATATACAAATATTCATTATATACAGATATATATATGTATATATATACATACATACATATGTACATATATACAGATATTCATTCCAGAAAATGTTTGGCCAAATTCTCATTTATAGACTTAATGCTCCCAAACATTCATAGTGTGTTAATATTTGTCTTTGTTATGAAAAGTATAAGAAAAAAACATTATATATAGAAATATCTATATTTATAAATATACAAAAATTGTGAATATTAATTATTGATCTCAAATACATTACAGCAAAATTTCTAAGCAATTTTTTCAGAAGGATAAGTTTTGCTTTTGCACCAAAGAGAACATGTGATATTTGTAAAGCTCCCTGAGATAAATGTCTGCACGTATTGTTTGTTAACACGGATGCTATAGATTACCGGGATCTGTGGTCTGAGATGACCTCAAAGAAGCTGAAGGAGTAATGACTAGTCCTCTTTGCTGGCTGTTATTTCTGCCCCAGAAGAGGGTATCCTAAGGTTCAGAATATCAAGAAAGTAAGTTCTCATGTAGTTGTGGGCAAAAACATGGTGTCGTAGTAGACTCTAACCAAAGACTGGAAACCATGAGATCCGCATGTGCGTTGAAAGATTGTAGTATGGGAGGCTTGGTGTGTGTTTATGTGAATGTGTGAGTGTGTGTGTGTGTGTGTGTGTGTGTGTGTGTAGTAAAATTGGAATAATAAAAACCATAACTGAGAATGAGAGAGCCTACACTGCCTTCCCTTTCTTTGACATCCTCCCTTTGACACAGTGGCCCTATTATTGTCCTGTAAGATTCGATTGATACAGTTAGTTTAATGAGAAAACTGACACCACTATTTTTCAGGGCTGACTTAGTGTATTCTTCATTTACCATTATGCTTTGAATTAGATGCATTAAGTTGACAATGCTGAGTGCACTAGAGTGTCCTAAATGTCTTCTAGGTTGCCATGTGACAGAAAGGGACCAAAGAAAATTTCCAACCTGTGAGATTTAAAGTGCATTCCCAGAAAGAATGGGTTTTATTATCAAGTCACACTCCTCAATTAAACAAATATCCTCTTACATTACAATAATCATCCTCTAAGCCAGAAGTCAGTCTCTTGTAAAAGGTTTTTTTGTTGTTGAATTCCCTGTATGTAAGTGTTCCTGGATGTCAAGTACAACGTTTTACCTGCTCTCTTTAGGGTCACATGAAGGTTCTATTCGTCTGACTCGGTGCACGTTTACCAACTTCAGGGCTTTGCCGTGTTACAAGGTTCTAGCCCAGTTTCAAGGCTGGGAATAGCACCTGTTTCCTCTTCCCCTGGCATACTGATGGCTAATGTTCTTCAATTTTATTTGATTATTTGCTTTAAGGCAAGCTTAAGAAACTTTTTTTATCATTAGAACTTTAAATATTGAACACGCTTTGAAAAGCTCTAAAATAAATATATATTTTGTTCATTTTTCCATAGCATATTATTTTAACCCTAGTTTTCACACAGAACCTTCTTTTTAAAAAATTACAGATTAATATCTCTTAGAAGACTGGTATTCTGAAAAAGGTTTGGGAAGTTCTTGTTTAAAGCTTTGTCTCCTATTGAAATGCAAATGAAATTACACATTAAGCTGTACCATTTCACTAGGTATAAGTTCTATTTATCAAATCTTTTCCTAACAAGCTTCAAAGAAAGGGAGGAGGAGGGAATATGAGGACACTGATGTGGGCAGAACATTAAACCTTGGCCCAGTGTATAATTTTGTTTCAGAATATTTTGGGGCACATGTGGTCAAAAGAATATATTTTAAATCAAGGTCCAGAACATTCTGCTCCTACCTGGTGCTATGGGTATTTGGAAGCACATTTGAATGGATCATTGATTTATTGAAATCAAAGAATTCAGTGGTTTTCTGTGTGGGCTTATTAGTATTTGTGTTAGTCATTTTTCTGTGTATTAACATTTTAATATAATGTTTATGTAATAGGAATAAATAAGTAAATTATAACATTTTAAAAGTAAACATCAAAGATTTTCAAAATTATGATGTTTAGTCATGATTTTACAATCTCGGTCTCTGAATTATTATTACTACTACCATTATTGTCTCTTCAGCACCACAATCACCCAAATTTTCCTTTGATTTCCTGTCATCATGTAGTTGGTGGTTGTTATGAGGTGAACTGTATCCTCTCCAAATTCCTATGTTGAAGTCCTGCCACCAGAGCCTCAGAATGTGAATGTATTTCATTATAGGGTATTTAAAGAGTTCATTAAAGTCAAGTGAGGTAATCAGAGTGGACCTGAATCCAATTTGACTGGTCTCCTTATAAGAAGAGGTGATTAGGACACAGACAGAGAGATGACCACATGAGGACAGACAGAAGACAGCTGTCTGCAAGCTGAGGGGACAGGTTTCGGTAGAAGTCAAATATATGGACACCTTGATCTTGGACTTCCAGCCTCTAGAATTGGGAGAAAATACCCTTTCTGTTGCTTACTTCATCCAGACTGTGATATTGATTCTGTTATGTCAGACTTAGCCAACAAATGCAGTGATTATACAGGATATTTTCTTTTTACTCCATCCAAATGTAATCTCTGTGCTTCTCTTGCTCTGTCCAAGCTAATCTTTATGAAGCCTGATCAAGGCCTCCCTTTCCCAATGGCTTCAAGCTGGGTTCAGTGAAAAGGAAGCATCAGCAGAGGATCTGTGACCAGAAGAGTAAGATATAGCCATATTCTCCTGACTTCTGGCTAGGTGTCTTCAGGTACCTGGCCCTCCTTAAAAACCATGACTCCTGTTCAGCTGCCCTTACAGCTTCTGCTTACCATCTCAGGTTTCTGACTAACCTCCCTTCCTTTGCCCAAAGTCTAAGGCTGGTAGGACTCCTGTCTGTTGCCCCACACTTGGGTACTTCCCACACCTTTGTTTATAACAACCTTATTGTCTTCCTCAGTAACTCCATTTCAACCTGTGTGCTGCTCCTGCCAGGGAGGGTACTGAGGCAGCAGTTTCGTGGATGTGAAAGGAACAGTCTACTCTTAGCAAGACCAAAAAAAGTCAGTGTTACCTGCTTGAATATATACTTTATGGTAATACATGGTCTCTTTTTTTCCTTATTCCTTTATATTAAATCTGATAGTGCCTTAAATAGATGGTACAATCAATGAGTAATTAGTGAGTAGCTATCTTACAATACCTTTTAAAGATGTTCATCTGCTAGAGTTGGTGCTTTTAATCTCCTAAACATAATTGCAGGTTACTCTAAGGAATCAGAGAGGCAGAATTAATGTTAGCATTTCTTAATGCACATGGTCTCAAAACGTTTTTTCACTCAATCTCACCCTATTTATCTCCTTTTTTACTACAAAGGGTTTACTATAAAGGGTTTCTATATTCACAAATATAGAAATTGGGAAAAGTGAAAAATTTGGTTTGGTAAATATAATGTATATTAAATACCATTAACTCTTATTTATATTGAGGAAGAGATCCTTGAAATTAAAACTATACTAAAATTATTTTACTATAAATGGTTTGAAATGATTACCAAACATACTCTAAGACACAAATCAGTTACCAATTCTAACCTTATGTAATTCCTTAATCAGATTTCAAGATTTTTAACATTATGTTTTTCATAAGCCATTTGTCAGTATATTGTGCTAAATATTTATAATAATTGTACCTCTGCTGCCATCTAGACTTTAAGGGAAAGCATTGCATCTAGATTTGGATGAGGTGATGCATAAAAAAGAAATGCTGATGCATAAGAGAATTATCTGCCAAAATTTGGTTACATTAATTTTAACAAACTGTTGAAAAAATCTTCATAAGAAACTTCCAAATAAATTTGTTTAATTATTACATAGTGTAATATACTCAAGCTTAGTTTATTAGTTAAAGTGGACGAGGAAAGAAAAGGGAAATATATATATATATATATATATATATATATATATATATATATATGTATATATAAAAATGATGAAGCGACTCATATTATTTCAACAAGTTTTCAGTAGAATGAGCAACACTGTAAATTAACATGATCAGTTAAGGTTTATAGTGGATGTATTTACTGTTTTAACATTGATCTCTCAATTAAAATTAATCTACAACCATTAATTGCTCTTTTAGAATATGGCTGCCCCCACCATTACCTATTCATAAATTTCATTGGGCAGCCAAGTGAAGCTATAAATGTCAGGCTTTGGGGAGAATGAGCGTCGGGTTCAAATCCCAGTTCTGACACAAGCCAGGTGAGCTTCAGCAAGTTGTTCAACCTGTCAAAGTGTCATGTTCCCCATCAATAGCAAGGAGATAATAATACCTGCCAGGTAGGCTTGTTTTGAGGATTAAATCTGATGACATAATACCTGTGCTGGACACAGTGTTCAGGACATTTTACCTGGCAGAGTAGATGCCAGCTCTCTCAGCTCTCAAGCCAGGCATCTCACTGAATTTCTTAGAGATACTGTAGTCCTTCCCTACACAGCCAGAAAGTTGCCTTTAATATTTAGCATGTATTATCTTTGCTGTTTTAATTTTCTGATTAGAAACTTCATCTACATTTAACTTAAAAATTCAGATGCTGCAGAAAAAAAGGTTGATAGATAAGATGGATGATAGATGATAGATAGATAGATGATAAATAGATAGATAGATACAGTTCATCACAATTCCACCCTCTCATCATCCCCAAAAGAGATCTACTAGCAAGATACAATACATATTGCTCTCTTTATTTTTCTTTTTCTATACATCTGCTGGCATAGTTTTTATTATTTTTATACTAACGAGATTAGTGTGTGCATTCTATTGTAAGCGGAATCTTAACAGTAACTCTCTGATCTGAAGTTCATTCGGTTTGACACCTGTTTCGGCATGTTTTCACACCAGAGAATTAGATTTGATTTGAGAAACACTGAAAAAATAATGCAAAATATTGCTGGAGATTTCTTAGAGAAATGAAGGTATCCCCAAAGTACCACTTTTCCTTCAACTGCCACCTCTCTTCTCTTGCTTGCTCTCTCTCCTCCAGCCCCCGCATGCCTTTGGGGCTTTAGCTAACCTACCCTTGCCTCCATTCACAACTAACCACATTGCCTGCCATCTCTTTCCTTCCTTAGAGCAATTTAGCTCTCTCTTAGTGTATCTCATGAATAGAAGATTTCCTGTAGATTCTGCACAAAATGCCAAGGATGAAGGGGTCAAGGGTAGAGAATTGTAAGTAATTACTTTTTTGCTTTTATTACATTGATTTTCAACAAACTTTTTCACTTAAAAATATTTTCCTGGGTAATGTAACAACCAAGGTCTCAGACAGAAAAAGATGTTGGACTCAAAGGATTTAACTGAGGAACTCTGTGTAATGAAAGGAACTTTTACAGATGTCTGGAGAGAATTTAGGGAACACACATGGATGGTTACTGCTCCCAGGGAATAGCAATACTGAGAATCCATTAGAAGCCGTAGGCCACTTGGCCACAGGAGGCAGTGGTATTATAGATGCTGAGGCTGTTCTAGCACAAGTTTTGACCTTAGACCTTGGCCACTGTCTAGGTTGGAATGCATTCCCTGGATTTTGGCTCATTCTACTTCTCTTAAATGGAACCTAAGCAGACCATGAGCACAGAGCAGTACAGAGAAAGAGGCAAGTGGATGAGAGGAAGGAAAGGGAAGGAGGGGGAAGGATGCTGGAAACAAATGGCACACACAGACCTCCTTCAATACATGAAGGACATAGAGGATTTATTCTCAGCAAGTAGTTCTCCTAGGGCCAGGAGGCAGAAAATATATGGTTTGTCTCCTGTTTATGTTCTTTTCTTAAATTTTCCTCTTTAGTGAGCTCCAGATTATTTAAAAGAAGTCTGTTTCTTATTAGCATGAAGTTATTTTATATCTACTAACATAGGCTTGGTATAACCTAAAAGTTTAATAAGCAGAATTGAGTTGAAATCTATGCAAGATAGATTTATAAAGAATTCATGTATTCTTAATGGAAGCAATGAAGCACCATCCTATTTCAAAATTTTGAATATTTATGCATGCAGGTTACTGAATGTATATAGTGTGGCTGAATGTCACATGGGGTCTCTTTGTTGTTACTTAGATTATACAATATCAGTTTATTTAAAACTCCACTCTAAATGAATGATTTTTAAGAATGCATCAATGAGCTGTTGTTATGCATTAAAGCCCATCCGAACTTAGTGGCTTAAAGAAAGCACAATTTGTTACTTCTCATAACTCCCTTGGGTTATCCATCTGGAAATGTCTTCATCTGGTCTTGTTTAGAATCACTCACATGACTGCGATCATCTGATGGCTAGACTGTGGTTGGAAGCGTCACTTGCAAGTTGAGCAGTTGGTGCTGGCTGTCATTTTGGGCCTCTTTATTTTCCTTCACAGGCCCTCTTTTCCTGCAAAAGACTAGACTTCCACATAGAGACAGTTTTGAGCTCCTAGAGAGTGAAATATCTGGCCTTGGGAGTAACACATGGTCACTTCTTCCACATTCTATTGGTCAAAATAAGGCAAAACAGATTCCAGAGGACAGGAAACAAGATCCACCTTATTAAGTAGTTAAGCAGCAAAATCACATTGAAAACAGGCATGCTTGGTGGAGACGATTTTGCCATCTTTGCCAACAATCTACCACAAATCTCACTGGTCATTTAACAGTGTTATCCAAATTGACAAATTCGAGTCAATTCTTTTATACAGCTTATATTGCTCCCCACTCCTGTGAGATTATAATAGTTCATGTTTATAGGTCAGTATTGAACACCATACTCTTAACTCTTAGTAAAATTATGAAATATCTTATCCTTGTAATAAAAAGCCTGACTCCACTTTATGGTATTTGATTGTCAACAGCAGTTAAGCCTTCCCCTTCTTTTCCCCCATCTGTTCCATATCTGGCCAAACTGATAAGAATGCCCAGGTGGTCTCTCTTTTGGTGCCAATAAGCGTTTCAACCCACATAAGAGTCTAGTAGTGCAGGAGCCCTCAAACCTTGCCGCACACCTAAGCATCACGAAAAAACCAAGACAGTCACATTTCTCTGTCTTCTGAAGTCATTTTCATTTTGGATCAGCTTTGGAGGACTGCCTAGAAATCCTCCTTATATAAATAATGAAAACTCTGTGTGTGTGTGTGTGTGTGTGTGTGTGTGTGTGTGTGTGTATTTCCATACATTTTGACAGCTGAACTAAATTTTGAGCGGTGGTCCATCCTTTATCTTAAGAGTGGTCACAACAGTTGGCATCGTGAACAGGATTGTCTGGACAATAGCAATCACCACCAGCAGTATTTCTTTTCTTGCTTTGGCTTGCTAACTGGCTCTGCTACCTGCTGACAAGCAAGCACTCTGAGCTGTGCTGCTTTGTGTTGTGTTTTCTGAATACTACCTAAGTTGGATACTTTGATAATTGACACTTAGGAACAGAAGTTTGAAATTGGATTCTTCTTATTGTGGCTCCAGATCATATATCTATTCCCAGACATATCTATGTGTCTTAGATTTATCCATGTGTCTTGATTTCAACACAAATTGTGACTAACATTAGACTCCAGGAAAGGACTCTTAGCTTATGACTGATTGGTTAGGACCAGGCATTTGTCCCTGTTCATAGAGTGCTCTGTCCAATAAAAAACAAACAAACAAACAAACAAACAAACAAAACAAACCTGGACTGTCATTAATATGGAGGAAGAACAGCACTATCTGAAGAGCAGTCATTATTTGAGGATTTGAATTCCTAAGGTCCACAGTTCTGAAGGCAGATGTCTCATTAGAACTCTACAAAATGTCTTTGCTGCTGCTGCTATCTATGCTCCTATCTCCAGAAGACACCTTTATCCTCAGGGTTATAGGGAAAACATGTATAACAACCCTGTGACACAACCAGTGGGCTAAACATTTCCATGGGGAAGCCCTTACCCCTGATGATACTGATTTGAGGCTTTCTGGGGGAAGGAATGTATAATTTATGAATGATTGCAAATTAGAGGAATCCCCTCAAATTTCATCCAGTAACCACCAGAAAGACAAAGAAAGAGAACGAGATGGAGAGAAAAAGAGAGAGAGAAAGAGAGAGAGAGAGAGAGAGAGAGAGAGAGAGAGAGAGAGAAAGAGAGAGTTGAGAGAGATGGGACAAAAGAAGAAAAACAAAAAAACACAGAAATTTGCATATAGGCAAAGGAGGACATTTAAAAAAATTACCTGAAACAGAGGTTCACAATTCGACAAAATTGAAATCCAAAATTTACTAAAAGAATGTATATGACAAAAAGAGTAATGATTGGCTTGTGTATGTCTACAAACTACATCATGAATTTACTTTAACATCTGATGAAATGCACCAATTGGAAAATCTTCATGGCCTTAATCATTAGTGGGGCACAAATTACAGTTATACCTGGGATTCCACTAACTTTCAACAAGGTACTCCCTATAATCTTAGGGGAGTTACTCAATATGAAATAGAAGAACAAACCAATGTGCCTTACCTTAGCCATTGGAATTATTGCCTAAATTCCTATGATCATCACACCCATAGTCCAAAAACACTGGACAGTGAACATGGACAATGTGATGCAATGAATAATAAATTAAAATTAAATTAAAATTTTCACACTTACAAATTGACTTGACACAATCAGTCTTTCTAGACCCATCCCTTGCCCCCCATTAAAACAGTTAATAAACTCAATGTAATGTAAAATAAGACTTTCAAGGATTGAAACCCATTATACAAGACCTATTTAGAAAAGGAGGGATTATCCTCACAGATTCTCCATTTAAGAGACCAATTTGACCTGTTCTTTAACTTCAAAATAATAGTGACTTTCTGTGGATAACTACAAACTTAATGCCATGTTCCCACCTGTTAAGGTTCCTATATGATGCCAGAGGAGTTCACCCATCTCTTTAACCCCTTGACTTCCTAGAAAGTCACTTGGGACATACTGAGTGAGCAGAAATGGTAGTCCATACACTTTACTGATGGAATCACCAGTATGCTCACTGAAGAGTTGCCGCTTCTTATTTCTTAATTGGGATAATTCCAATAAAGAAGAAACAAAAAGGTCAATACAGTTGGCCAGATTTCAAGTAATCATCTTAGCACTGATGCCCTGGCCAGCAATCAGCCTCATCTGCACATTTTTACTGAATTTTGGCCCATTGCCAAAGATCTTGCTGTTTAGTCTGGCCAATGACAATAACAACAATTCTTTGCCCAAGGAATTTCCTCTAGGGTAAAGAATTCTGGGAATTTCTTGCCTTATAGATACTCAAAATCCGAATTAAGATTACATCATCCCTGTACCTTTTAAAGTCACAATACAAGTCCCCATCGAGACACTTCTTACTCTCTTTGGAGTTCCACATATCAGCAGTAGTGACTCATTTTACTTCCCAAAATACACAATACTGAGCTCTTGAATAAGGCATTCAACAGAACTTTCACTTGCCTTACTTGCATCTGATTGCAGGCCTCCTGAGCACAAAATAATGATTTGTCATCCCCCAAACATCTGAAGTGAAGAGGAATAAAAGGGGCTGATTCCGGTTTTTGATGTTTGAGTGCTGCCATATTTTAAGCTTCACCCTGTCCTCTTCTCCTTCTGCTGAATATTTTGGCAAGTTGATGAGAAACTTTAGGTGCTTTCTCCATTAGTGTCTGTGGCAGGTTAAAGTCACACAAGCCCATGACAGCGTGGGAACCCTCACTGCAGCCTCTCTTGCTAAAGACCACAAAAACTCCAAGCCAGTCTCTTTCCCCTGTTCTCTCAAGCCATGCTCAGACTAGTTTTGGAGACCAGCCCTGCTCTTCCATGAATGCCTCATCACATGGGTAACAAACCTTTTTTCTTTTTTTTAAGATGTTGATCCCTAAGACTTCAGAGTTTTTATTTTTTTATTTATTTGTTTTTAATGTTTGTTATTTTTGAGAGAAAGTACAAGCACAAGCAGGCTAAGGGCAGAGAGAAAAGGAGACACACAATCTGAAGTGGGCTCCAAGCTCCTAGCTGTCAGCACAGAGCCTGATGCTGGGCTTGAACCCACGAACTGGGAGATCATGACCTGAGCTGAAGTCAGACACTTAACCAACTGAGCCATCCAGGTGCCCCAGTAATAAATCTTCCCATATATCCTTTTGTTGTGTGTGTGTGCATGTTTAGGCTTGATGTCAGATCAAATTTTGGGCAGGAACAGGGGCCATCCTCCTTCTTCAGAGAGACCATAACAGTCTTTTAATCTTATTTTTAGGAAGACAGTGTGATTTAGTGAAGCAACATAGACTTTGAAGTTAGACAAACATGGATTTTATTTCTGAATCTGCTACTTCTTAGCTAAGTAACCTTTGAGCAAGCTGCTTAATGTCTCAGACTTAGCTTATGAGACATGAATAAATATTTCCAAGATCAAAGAATGTAAAAGCTGATGTGAAATGAGCATTCATGTAAATAAGGAAGGACTCAAACAAGAATTCCCCATTTATATCTTTGTCACATTCATTTGATGTTTAAATCTTGAGTCTGCATGCAAAGGTGGCCAAATCCCCAATGCCATGTTAAGAAAGACATTCTGTAGAACAAACAATCTTATCTTCATACGGTCACCAACCCTTTGCCTCTTTCTGGCCTTCATAGTACCTGTCCCATTCTTTTTCCTTGTTGCCAAGCCTACTTAATCATTTCTGTGTTTTCTTTTTAGTCCCCAAACCCAATAAATACCTTATAAAAATCTTTTTTTAACATTGTGGTTATTAAAAAGTGCTCAACTCAGTTTACCTACGTGATTGGACCATGACAATTTATACAGACTACCTATGATTTATACAAGTTTGTCAAGAAGCCATTCTCTTATGGTGGTAGAAGAAAACTTCTCTAGTGATGTAATACAGAGAAATGTCAAGCCCCGGGCACATCCTTTTGGTAACATTCAAATAGAAAGAGCTTATTGGTTAAGAGATAAGACTGTATTTTAATCCCTGTACCTCTCCTTAGTAGCTAAGACTTAGGGCAATTTACTTAGCTCTTTTAAATCTAGGTTTCCTCATCTACAAAATAGGAGATATTATTGTGCCCACATAGGAGTGCTTAGAGAATTAAGCGAAATAAAGTATTTAAACTGTTTAGAACGATGATTAGCAGATAAGAAGAACATTTATATAAGTTGTCATAACTACATAGTGTAAAAACGAAAACCCTCCCTGAAGAGGAATACCTATGATACTGTATTTGAATAATGTGTTGATTCTTCTATAGATACACATCTGCTTGCATCAGAAACACACGATTAAAGGTATTTTCCTTCTTTAGATTGCATGGTGTATGACTTTTCGAGGCATACACTGGATACAGGCAGTATTTGTTACACTAGGAAAATAAGATGCCATGGAATGCTCAAAATAGTGGCATTTGAGAGTGACTACGATGACTATGAGACATAAAATGAGAGTTGTGGTTTTAAAAATGTGCATACAAACACCTTAACATGCCTCCCTTCAAGACATGATTAATTTTCTTCTTCTTGAGTATGGGGGGAATTTGGTGACTCACTTCTAATGAATAGAATGCAGCAGGCAGAAGGATGCTTTGTCACTTCTGAGATTAGCTTCTACAGAAAATGCAACTTCAATTCTAGGTTCACACACTTTTTATTGGATCAGTTACTCTGGGGAAGCCAGCTGCCATGTCATGGCAGTCAGGCTTCAGAGAGGCCCATGTGTGAGGAACTGAAATCTCTGTCAAACAGCAAGAAAAACACTGAGACCTGAAAAGTGCCATGTGGCTGAGGTTGGAAAGGGACCCGCCCCCCAGTTAAGCCTTCAGATGAGACAGCAGTCTTGGCTGACAGCTTGACCACGACCTCATGAGACACCGTATGCCAGAGGACCCAGCTCCATTAATCCCTGGTTCCTGACCTGTGAAACTGAAAAATGATAAATCTGTGTTGTTTTAATTTGCTTAGACTTAAAGGTAATTTATTACATAGCACTAGATAACTAATACAGATGGACTAGAGGTTGTTGGATTAATTTAAGTGTGAAAAACTAGAAATTAGACCAAATAGAGGCAGTGTGAAAGGGATGGAAAATACCTTTTATGAAGATTAGAAATAATCAGAACATATATACATACATAGTATAAATACATATACACATTATATACATTGTAACAGAATATAATGTATATTATACTCATTATCAGAAAAAGTTATTAGTAAACAAATTAATTTTAGTGTCTGACTAGAGGAAGTAGAGGTATGGAGTTTTGAACCTAGAAGAAATCACAATTACACAAATCGCTGACCCAACTTGAATTTAAAGAATCACATAGCAGTTCTCAATTTCACATTGTACTAAGTCAGCAGCTCCAGTGACATAGGCAGCAACCTCAACAACTTGTACTAAAAAGAACATAATACATGGCAAATTACAACCATGAATTTTTGAACAAATATACCCCATACAATAATAATACTTTGCTACAGACTCATTTCACGAACTCACCAATATAACCTTTATTTGCTTATTTTTAAAGAAAAAGAATCCTAGGTTTTTCCATGTGAAAACAAAGGTTTTTCCATGTGTGAAAGTTATTGAAAATTTGGAGTATGATGGCCATAGTGCAAAAATGTGAGTTCTATTAGAACACGTATGGTAACTTGACATCATAAAACTATACAATGAACAATAAAACTTTAAAAGGAGTAACTTCTAATGAGGAATAGAATCATCAGTTCATAAATTTTATGGTTCTGCAATTAGGTTGTGGTTGGTAGAGCAGGCTAAAGTTTAAAACTAAGGGCTCATGACATCTGTAAACATGAGAAATTGCAACTACTGTTGATTGCAGAATCTCCCTTAACATACACACACATAAAATGCCCACATTCAAAAATGGGTTCACCATATTTTTGTGCACTGGACAGTCTGTAGCTTAGAAAACTTAATATTTGTTCCTGGACAGCGGTTACTGTAAAAGCTTTCCATGTCCCTGCAGTTTCATTTTTCTAAGTAGAGATTTTAAGAACCCACACTCCTAGGGACTACCAGCTTTTAGGGACATAATCCTATGCATACAGTGTTGCAGATTTTGTCCAATGAACTCTACATTTCACAACAAAGAATAAATTAAATGCTTTGAAGAAAATACCTCTTTATTGACACATAATTGCCCATAATATTTTAATTCACTTTATAAGGCTGTTTTTCCCATTGTACAATTTTCCATGTGAATATAATTTTCTGTAATTTAATTTTTTCAATAATTCTACCAGTTAGTATGTAATAGATATAGTGATTTCTTTTTGGTAAAGTTGTAAATAAATGTTGCCATTTTTTTCAAGTGATGTGTGGAATCATTGAAATCACAAATAAAACTTGTTTATGAGACAAATATAGAGACCTCATATAATGTATAGGAAAGCCTCCTTAAGATTCCAGAAAATTTAAAATCACACCGTGTATGTTCTTTCTAACATTTTTTAACTTCTGTTTTCCATGAAGAAATATAATAAAATCTATGCAATGAAAAATATTTTTTTTACTTGTCTTCTCGGGCCTCAGGGTACATCATCGGCTTTGCTGAAAAATTTGAATCACATGTTAACAGAAGAAAAATGCCATAATATATAAGGAATGGTGGAGCTACCGAACAGAATAAATCAGGTTGAGTCCTTGGAGTATGTAGCAACAAGATAAAGGATCTACGGAGTGTTGAAGGATTTAGCATTCTTTTCTTCAGACCTGGGTTTGAATTCCACTTTCTCAGCTAAATACCCATAGAATCTTAAATGTGATCTTAAAATGTTCTGAACTATAAATTCTTCATTGGTAATGTGGGGATATCAAGAATACTAACTTCCAATAATTGTTCAGAATATTAAGGAAGATAATATATTTGAGGCACTTAGCATAGAATCTAGCATTCCGCCTACCGCTGTCCATAACCCTTGAGTGTGTGTGTGTGTGTGTGTGTGTGTGTGTGCGCGCGCGCGCGTGCGCACGGGTGTGTTCATAATTTGCTGGCTATTTTATGATTATCACCATTATTAGTGGCATAATTAATATTCTCACAATCAATATTACAAATAGATATAATTGTTTATTTTGAATTTATAAGGAAGCTGAAGTACTGAGAGTTTAGATAATTTGCTTGTATTTCCACAGCGAGTAATGGTAAAGCCATGATGTGATTTTAAGTTTTTCTGACACAAAACTCATGTTGTTTTAATGTACCATAACACTTCTCTCTCTCTCCTTTTAGAGGCAGAATAGAATCCATAATTCCTCAGTAGTATATAGCCTGACCTGGCTGATAGTGAGGTTGTCAGAATAGATATAAATTACTCAGATAGTTAATCTTTTAAGTAGATAGACTTTAAACTACCCTGAACAGTGACCAGAAAATCAAGGTAGGATTATATATAAAATCTATATAGTTCTTTAAAATCTAGATGCATGACAAGTAAGATATGCCAATTGTTGCACTGACAAAATAGACAGTATTATGGCAGCTTAAAAAAAATCCAGAATATATGTTTATAATAGTCTTTTTCACCATCTGTCTCACAAGTGTCAAACTTGGCTTACGTGTCTGACATGCACAGCTGGTGATAGGCTGCTGTGATACATCTGCATACATGCCTCATGCCAGTTGCTTGACTGGTACTAATTTGAGGAGCCTGTGCTCTAAAAATACTCATTTTGTGGGGCGCCAGGGTGGCTCAGTCTGTTAAGCTTTCGACTTCGGCTCAGGTCATGATCTCGCACACCGTGAGTTTGAGCCCCACATCGGGCTCTGTGCTGACAGCTCAGAGCCTGAAACCTGCTTCCAATTCTTTGTCTCCCTCGCTCTCTGCCCCTCCCCCACTCACGCTCTGTCTCTCTCTGTTTCTCAAAAATGAATAAATGTTAAAAAAATTTAAAATATTCATTTTGTGGCTAATAACTATTTATTCGTGTGTGTGTGTGTGTTTGCGTGTGTGTGTTCAAAACGTCTCAAATAAAATAATGCCACCAGGAGAATGAAAAGAACTAGAATTGGAGTCCTCCTTCTTACTTGCCTCTTGTAGGATATGGTTCTAAATATTTTAAGCACAATTTTCTCATTTTCAAAATAGTAATAGTCAACTTCCCATTGGACTGTTGGATAAATGAAATCACACAAGTAATCCACTAAGGACTATGTTTTCAACATAGTGAATACACATTAACTACCACTACTATTATCCCTCCTACTATTATTGTCATTACAACTGGTACATGATGCAAGGAATATTATTTGTAATAGAACAATTAAATACAACAAAATCAATTAGAGGCAGTCTAAAAAGTTATCATAAATATCATGAAAGTAGAAGAAAAAAGGTGTGTTGTAATCAAAATTGTATAGCCTTTTAAGTATGCACCATAAGAGAAACCACCAAAAAGAGTCAATAAAAACTAAGGAATAAAAGGCAAAACTTCCACACATCAAGAATTACAAAAAAACAAAATTAAAAAATAAATCCTAGCTTATAAAAATTATTTGAAACAATAAAATAAATTCTTAATACCTTTACTATATAAAGATCTTTACAACTATGTAAGACACTGAAAACTCCATTTGGAAAACAGCAATACTGCATGAACAGGCAATATTCAGGAATATTAAAAATCATTGTTAAACACATGAAAAATGTATATCCTCATTAACAAGGAAAGATAGCCAAATTAACCCAATGATGATTTAGTTTCATTTTAGCAATTAGCTATTGTCAAATGATATTAATATTGTTCAGTATACACTAGATCGGTGTGTTAATATCTACAGGATGTGAGTATAAATCCAGCAACATGTATCGAGAAATTTTAAAAAGTTATCCTGATAATTGAACTCCTATCATGTTTTAATGGCATTTCAGACGAATGTGTTTCCAAAATGTTGATCTCAGTATATTTTTACATCCAAAATTGGAACCAAGTCAAATATCTGTGAATATATGACATTTAATTAATAAATCATTTCATATAAATTTATATTGTTATATATTTACATTACAAAATACAACTATTAAAAGTCATGAAAACTTGTAAGTAAAAAAGATCATTGCCATATGAAACCGCTGGAAAGAATCATAAGACCGTAGGACCAACAATCTCCTCTTCGACTCGCACCCTGTGATTTGGTAGCTCTCTGCAGAACGGTCTGATGGTGGAAATGACAATGACAGAGGCTCCAGCCCTGGGGAGACACAAAGTTTCTCCTCCAGACATATGGAGGGCAGAGCTGGGGCCTGCCTGGGCCGATCACCGAAACCTCCCGCTCCAGTGCCTGTCAGCCCAGCCTCCACAAACCGTTCGTGGCTCTCCGAAGCCTGGACTCTTTGTCAGCCTGAATGGCATTGCCCCCCCTTCACCAGGACTCGATGCCAGCAAGGCACTGGGCACACGTGTCACGTCACTCTTGCCCACCAGTTTTCCTTGACGGGGAACGTGGAATCACAGATGATTTTTATTTTTGCTTCGTATTTTTTAAATTTTATTTTAGATTCCTTATAAGGATCACAAAACTGGTTTATAATTAGATTCTAATTCAGTGACATCATAGTTGAAGTCCATAAAAGCTATGCAGTCAAAATTGGAGTGTCATAGGAATTCTGTACATTAGAGAGATATTTGAAAACATGCTGATGATTCTCACTGCCCAAGTTCTGATGTCTAAATGACAAAGACTCTCTGGCCCTAGAGGACTGAGTAGTCAAAAGGCGATAGAACAGGGACAGGTTTATGTGTCTTCATTTGTCTCCGGGGAGAGTCAGTTCATCTCCGCCTTGAACAAAGAGGGAACACTAATGGTCTTACAAAGGGGGAAATGAAAGGAAATCTCTGACTATTTGTTTTTCCTGAAAACCAACATAACGAATTGTGTGATTCTCCCATGCTGCCTAACAATTATACACAGTGACAAATTGTTTCCTGAGATTGGTTCCAGGTGCTGCACCTGATGCATAATAAAGGAACTCAGTGAAAAATGAACCGTTTTCATTTTTCCTAAGGATAAAGGGAACCAAATGATTAGAACATCTTAAATGCACTGCACTATTTTCCTCTCCCTCTTTTTCTCTGTCTCTCTTTCTCTCTCTTCTCCTGTCCTCTCCAATCAAGTCATGACACGTTTTCTTTTTTCCGAAAAGAAATGTGTATTCAATAACAAAAGAAAACTATTTTAAAGATGTTGTTTTTTCAAAGGCAACAGTAAATGACACTTTTTCAGAAAGAAAATAATTGCTTTAGTTGGAGAAAAGTGGAAAATTCTAAAGGTTTATAGTAATTGGAAGAAAAAAAGAGCAAACTGTGATCTAAAAGAACTTCTATATCAGCAACGATCAAACACCTGCTGTGAAAAAAAAAAGGTTATCTAGGTAGTACACATGGGTATAGATTAGATATAAACATACATACACACACTATATATACACACACAAATACATTTATGTGTGTATGTATAGACATATTTCATTAATAAGTTTACATACATATGCATACATAAATTTATATTATATTATATTATATTATATTATATTATATTATATTATTATATCTTCCTTGACCAGTGTTAATAAATAGTAACCAGATGGAGAACTATCTTAAATGCATCATTTTATAATCACTGGGGAGGACAACAATATGATATAAAAGATATCTCACTGTATGTACTTGGAGAATTAACAAAATGGCAATGATTTCTAATTTCACTGCAGCATTCACCCTTTACTAGGATGACAATAACAAATTACAACATGACTATTTGCAACCCAGGCAAAAACTAATTTGGTAAGGTTTAAAGAATAAGACAACACTAAACTGTTACTTTTATGCTGGGATTCCTTATGTGAAACACATTGTTATTTATGCTGTGAAAGCCAAGGAAAAGAGGAGAGACAAAAAAAAGAGAAAGGCAATTTTCTTGTGTCTCTATTACCCTTTATTCATTCATTTTATATTCTTCAACCATCCCTGGGTCTCCTTCTACACACAGTGTACCCTCCCAGGTACAGTGGTCCTCGAACGTGAATAAAGCACACAGAAGTAACCACAGCCCTCCACTCTGCTCTTTGCAGATGCACTCAGCTCCTACAAAATTAACTCAGATATATTGATATGGAATTTCATTGCTTTTGAAAATTCTATTTGTATTTAACTAATACAAATTCGATTTGTATTTATTTGTATTTAACTCAAAGAGGAAATGTATTTTTAAAATGTTTGTTCTACTTTATACCACTTACTGCTGAGTGTCGGGTTACTCTATTTGGGTTATATCTAGCACAACGAAAACTCTTCTGGGGAAAAGGAACGATGAAGTTGTTTCAGCCTGCATAGATGCCCAAAGCACTTTTCCTGGATATAAAATACTCAGTAATAAAACATTCAAGGAAGATTGGGTATTTTTCTCTTTATGTTGCTAAATTTTGTATTTTCTTTCCTTTTTTTAAATAAAAACCTTTGGCGGATAAAGGAGTACCTGCCAAGTGATTAAAGGTAAATGAATTAAAAAACTCAAGGATTCTGAAAGAAAAAACTATTCTGAAATATAAGTGCCCCAGACATTTATATCTAAAGTAGAAAGAACTTATCCACTAAGAAACATTGCCATTTGCCATTGAAAATTTTGTTGTTGTTTTATCAAAGGCTAACAATATTTGAGTAAAATATTTGATCCAGGGCTCAAGATAACCAAGCCTTCTTTGTTCATTTTTATATTCACTTACAAATATATATTTTTTCAGGTTTTTTTTGGTATCCTCATCAATCTTCTAAGCACTGGGAACAGAACAGTAAAAAAAAAATTAAAACTAAAAGTCCCTGCCTTCTCCTTGGGAAGAACAAACAATGAACAGTATAATAAATAGTATTTCCGTGGTAAGTGATAATGAAACACAGAATGCTGGGATTTGCTAAAGATACTCAAGAAAGATGGCCCTGCTAAAGGGATATTTGAGCTAAGAACTGAAGGAAGTAAGAGAATATGATGGGGGGCTATCTGGAAAAAGCCATCATGGGTTGAGGAACAGCAATGGCAAAATCCTGGATGAAGAGAGTCTTCAGTGTGTTTCTGATACAGCAGGGACCAGGATGGCTGGAACAGAAAGAACAGGGTGAAACTATATAATGAGGTCAGACAGATAGGTATTGAGGGTGGAGTACAGATCATATACAGCATTTGATCATTGTAAAAACTTAGACTTTTACAATGAGTGAAATGAGGAATTAACTAGACTTTGGACAGAAGAGCCACATAAGCAGCCTGCTGTGTTAAAAAAATCACTTGGGCTGCTGGGTTGGAAATACCCTGTCTATGGAAAGAAGATATTAGTTTGAGAGCCATTGGCTCATAGATGGCATTGAAAGCAATGAAGTAGATTTAATCCTAGTATTTCTAGTTACAATGCAGCAAGTCCCAAGTGAGTCTTGTTCTCAGGCTATCAACAAAAACATACTAGAGCTACATACTCTTTTTGTTTCCATTTATCAATTAAACAGCCAAAGATGCATAGAAATCATAACATTTTGTTCCAGCTAATCAATCAGAGAGTTGAAGATGCATCAAAATTGAACAAAACTAAATTTCAGTAATATAAGCAGTCTACAGAAAATAAACGTGCAGATTCAGAAAGCTCAGCTAACCCCAAACAGGAAATGAGAAAGAAAGAAAAATAAAATATGCCGGGTGTTGTATGTAAGTGTTGAATCACTAAATTGTACACCTGAAACTAATATTACACTGTATATTAACTACTGGAATTTAAATGAAAACAAAAACAAAACAAAACAAAACAGGACATGCCTAGATACACCAGAATCAAACTGCTAAATGCCAAAGATAAAGATTCAAATTCTAAAGTAACAAGAAAAATGGCATGTTGCAGAAAGGAAACACCAATGCAAACAGGTGTGGAGTTTTTATCAGAAACCATGGAAGCCAGATGTCAGAGAATGCAGAAAAAACATATGAACAACTTCACATTTATTCATGATTAAAATTCTAAGTAAACAAGGAATGGAAGGGAACTTCTATAAGCTGATAATGAGCATTTACAAAATATATAATGATGACTATTGAATACTCTCCTTTCTCTAAAATAAGGCAAGGGTATCTGAGGTCACCTGTGCTATTAAAATCATACTGGAGGTCCTTGTTACTGTAACAATGTAAGGCAAAGAAGTAAAAGCGATAACACCTGGAAAATAGAATGTTAATCTTTATTTGCAGATGGCATAATCATTTAGATAGAAAATCTTAAGGGATCTATATATTAAAAACAAACAAACAAACAAACAAACAAACTTCCAGGGATGCCTGGGTGGCTCAGTTGGTTAAGCGTCCAACTTTGGCCTAAGCCATGGTCGTGAGTCTCACTTTGGGCTAGGTCTCACGGTTCATGAGTTTGAGCCCTGCGTTGGCCCTTTGTGCTGACAGGTCAGAGCCTGGAGCCTGCTTCAGATTCTGGGTCTCCCTCTCTCTCTGCCTCTCCCCAACCCGTGCTCTGTCTCTCTCTCCCTCAAAAATAAATAAACATAAAAAAAAGCTTCCAGAACTAATATGTGATTGGCAAGGTCATAGGACACAACTATAATATATAAAATTGATTGCTTTTATATACAAGAACCCAACAATTATAAATTATAAGCCATTTAGTTCACATTGACCTTAACATAAAATACTTAGGAATATAAATTTAACAATGACTGAAAAATCTTTTCATTGAGCAGAACAGAACTCTGCTGAGAGAAATGAAAGAAGACCTAAATGAAAAGATATGCCATGTTTATCAGCTGCAAAACTCATTTATTAAGATACCAGTTTTCTGCAAATTAATCTGTTGATAAAATTCAACACCAACACAATTTGAAACTTTTTTGTGACATTAACAAAATTATTCTCAAATTTATGTGGAAATTCAATTTAGAACACCAAAACAATTATTTATTCACTCACTCATTCATTCATTCATTCATTTATTTTAGAGAGAGCACAAGCATGAGCAGGGGAGAGGCAGAGAGAGAGAGACAGAGAGGAAGAGAGAGAGAATCTGAAGCAGGCTCCATGCTGTCAGCACAGAGCCCAACACGGGGCTTGATCTCATGACCATGAGATCATGACCTGAGCCTAAATCAAGAGTCGGATGCTTAACTAACTGAGCCACCCAGACACCCCAAGAATACCAAAATAATTTTAAAAGATAAAATGGAATTGAAGGAATTAAGCTACTTGATTTCAAGATTTACTTTAAAGCTGTAGTAATCAGTAGAGTATGGAATGAGTGAAATAATAAACATATAAGTTGTGGAATAGAAAAAATAATCAACACAGAAATCAATCCACATATATATTGCCAATGAAGCTACCAAGGTAATTCAGTGGGAAAATAAAAGACTTTAAGATTTGTGTATGTTTTACTTTATTCATATAGATGGTACTGAAACTCTGGATATGTGTATAGAGAGAAATGGACATCAACCTTCGCCTCGTGCTCTACATAAAATAAGCATAATTATTAACTTAAAACCAGCCTAATATTCAACTGACTTTCAAATAGGAAGATTATCCTGGGGGCTCCTGGGTGGTTCAGTCGGTTAAGCATCCGTCTTCGGCTCAGGTCATGATTTCACAGTCTGTGGATTCGAGCCCCACATTGGGCTCTGGGCTGACAGCTCAGAGCCTGGAGCCTGTTTCGGATTCTGTGTCTCCCTGTCTCTCTCTCTGCCCCTCCCCCACTCACACTCTGTCTCCCTCTGTCTCAAAAATAAATAAGCATTAAAAAAATAAATAAATAAAATAGGAAGATTATCCTGGATTATCTGGATTTGTCCAGTGTAATTTCAAGGGTTCTCAAATGTGAAAGACAGAAGCATAAGTATAACATCAGAATGATGATGTTATGTAGCCATTCTTGGCTTTGAACATGGAAAGAGATCATGAGCTAAGGAATGTGGGCAGCCTCCAGAAGCTGGGGAAGGTAAGAAAATGAATTCTTTCCTAAAGCCTCCACAAAGAAACAAAACCCTGATAGCACTTTGATTTTTAGCCCAGTGAGACCCATTTTGGAATTTGACCTTCAAAATTGTATGATAATAAATTTGTTGCTTAAAAAAATGGATCATAAGCTTAAATGCAAATGGTAATACCATCCAACTCTAGAAGAAAATGTAAAGGAAAATCTTTTCAACCCCAGGGTAGGGTAGCATTTCTGTACAGGAATTTCTTCTCAGCAATCCTTACAAAGTATATATATTTTTTCCGAGTCCAGAAAGTATAGAAAAAAAGGATTAATTCAAAAAATGTAAAAAAAAAAAAAAGTATTGTAATTCTAAAAGTACTAAAGCTTACCAATCAACATAAAGACAAAACTTGAAGAAATCCACTAATATCAAAGTGAGGGGGAAAACAGAAAACACTAACATATGACCATAAAGTTCAAGGCCAATATCTGCATGAACTGAAGATCATGTAGGAGAGAAGCAGTCACGATGCTCACTGCAGTTGCCGTGTGTGTGTGTGTGTGTGTGTGTGTGTGTGTGTGTGTGTTTGGTCCTGTCTGTTGCTAACAGGGAAGCATTCTTACACATAAAATAACTTTTAATAAATTTAAGTGCATAATGTATCTTTTTAAAACCCTCAGTAGTGTTCCAAGAAGTAATGTATTTGGGAGAATGATGCCTTTAAACTGGCAGTTTCGGCAAATAATTTGAGGCTATTAAACTTGCAAGGAGATTCAAATGTTGAAGTATTCAAATGCTACAGTAGGAGTGCCTGGATGGCTCAGTTGGTTAAGCATCCAGCTCTTGGTTTAGGCTCAGGTTACTCTCTCATGGTTCGTGAGTTTGAGCCCCTGATCCAGCTCCGTGTTGACAGTGTAGAACCTGCTTGGGATTCTCTGTCTCCCTCTCTCTGCCCTCCCCCCACTTGCACTGTCTCTGTCTCTCTCAAAATAAATAAACAAACTTAAATAAATGCTACACGGTAATATCCACAGGTGTTTTTCAGTGTTTGAATATTCATTATAGGCTTCACTTCTTTCTAACTACTTTAAATGAAAGTATTGCAGTGAAGAAGATATGGAATTATTGTGGAATACTCCAACATGAAATTAGAAACTGTTTTAAACTCTAAGTTATCTAAAGAAATAAGATACAAATGGAAAGGGAGGCAAACTTGAGAGACTCTTAAGTATAGAGAACAATGTGAGGGTTCCTGGAGGGGAGGTGGGTGGAGAGATGGCCTAAAATGGGTGATGGGTATTAAGGAGGGCACTTGCTGGGATGAGCACTGGGTGTTATATCTTAGTGGTAAGTCCCTGCATTTTACTCCTAAAACCAATACTCTACTCTATGTTAACTAACTTGAATTTAAAGAAATAAATTACAACAACAAAAAGTAATACTAATTTTAATGGCAAAGCCAAATCAGGGCAAGCAAACCACAGTTTCATTACTTAAAAAGAAAGTAAGTTTGTGTTTTGGGAGACAATTTTCTGTTGGTCTCTCATGTGTAGGTATTAACAACAACTAATTTGCTCCAAATGGCATTTTCAAGGATTTTTGTATAAGCAAGCTCTCAGGGAAGATAGAAATATCTTTCTCCCCAAAGATTTGCTCTGCTTAGTTTCCAAGATATTGAAGATAAGGATTTCCCCCCTCCTTGAATAAATTTCCTAACATTCCAGGATAATAAATAAAACTAGTTTTCTCCTTCAAGATTTGCATATATACTTATATTATTAGGGTAATGAAAATAATGTCTCTCTCTGGAGGAGAGGATGGACAGATTTGCCTATAGCCTTCTATATAAGATCAGGCTCCCTGATATCAGTGTTCTCTCCTGTAATGTACTCTACTGTGTGCATACACAGTAGCTAGCTTTCATCACGTCACCACACAGAAATGGGGACTAAGGTGACTGACACAGCAATGGTACTTTGGCTACTGCTATTGCTATGAGCAATAAACTGGATTTGCATGCTTTCTGTCAACATATATTAAACTGTGGCAAGCTAACTGATTAGGTGTAGGCAATGAAGCCCTCAGATACTTTGCATGTTGTCAAAACATAAAGCAACATGTATGCTAACACTCAGTTTGAAGATTCTTTGTATTAGTTTTTAATTTTAGAATAAAGAAGAGAATTTGAAAGGAGACCAAGAATGAAGAGTCAAGGCAGGAGGAGTTGTACCAAAAGAGAGTGGTACCCTAGAAAGTCAAGTTAAATGAGTACACTCTGTAAAATGTTGCTGACAATCACATAAAATATGGATGGAGATCTGATCATCAGATATAGTACTACAGAGGTCAAGAGTGACTTTGGCAAGACCTCTCTCAGTAGAGACATAGGAAGACTAACCAGTGTGGGCTCAAGAGGGAGGAGTGGAACATACATGCGATAGCAAGTAAGGATATTCTCGTTTTAGAGTTGAAGGAAGTGAGGGTCAGGAAATTTGAAAGACTTTACCCCCAAAACACTTCTCTAGTAACTAATGATGTTGAGAGAATCTGGTTCTGTCAGATTCTCTTTCCATTATAACATGCAGCCTACTATACAGAATGTTAGAGCTGTAGAGCTGTCAGGGTCTTAATTCTCTTGACAGATGAGAATTTAGAAGTCATTTGTGAATTAATGGCACTATTCTGAATTATGATTGAGATGGACTCTGCATTGGCTAGCTATACTTTTAGGTTAATGAAGATATATTAGATTTAAAATGATGGCTAGGTGATTTACATTTCAATTGACTCTGGGAATTTAGGGTTTATTGCCTGGGGAAAACCTTAATTCTCATATATTATGATTGACTACTCCATTGTTAAGGGGATATAATTTGATTTTACCTAGGTCTTACAATGCAATTTAGCTTTTTTCTCCTTAAGTGTCCTTCTTTTTATTTTATTATTATTATTTTTAATGTAGAATAGTATCTATTTTGGTCTTTGCATAAATTATGTGCCAGAATGGCCATCTCAAACCACACAGCTGCTCTCCAATTCCAGAGAGTTTTGGTTAATGCAACATCTGCCTTGTCTGTCTTGTGCTTGCCCATGTATTAATACCCAGCTTTATGCAGCTCACAGAATCTCTCAAGCATATAATAAATAAGTTCCAATGAATTAGAACCTTCTGCTTCAGCTGATATTAGTTTTTGTTGTTGTTTTGTTTTTTCTGTTGGCTAGTTTAAAATTTCTCCTGTTCTCTCAGAACAGCTCAAATAGTCAGGGATTAAAACTATTTTTTAAAAGGCTAGTGTTTTTTTTTTTTCTCCAGAAAAGTTCTGAATCCCCTTTCATGAAATAATAACTGGTTTAGAAACAATTTTAAAAGCCAAATATTAGAATATGAGGTTTTTGTCACCCCATTAAAAATGGTTTTCATTTCAGAGTGAGCTGGATACACTATGTTGAAGTTATTCTAAAAATAAGAATTACAATTTTTTAAATGTATTGTATTTTGAGAAGTATATATTTTCTCACCACATACTATAAAATAATTCAAAACCAAAAATATATAAAATATTATTTTCC
Organism: Panthera uncia; assembly: GCF_023721935.1. Lineage (NCBI taxonomy): Eukaryota > Metazoa > Chordata > Mammalia > Carnivora > Felidae > Panthera > Panthera uncia. Next base: position 51,171,522 of record NC_064813.1, read on the forward strand.
CTTAATGGAATTTCTAGCCGAAGAGGAACAAAGAAAGGAAAAAGAGGAGTATACTACTAACATTCATCTACAACAGATTCTACATGAGCATTACATTTTTCTTAAATATCCAGGGAAAATAAATTAAATAATACTGTCAGAATAATTTGCAGACCCACTAATTTCTGTGTTGCTTTGGTTTTGGTTTTTAATCATATATACTGCTTTCTGTTCTCAGAGTTCAGGCAAGTAAATGCAACTCCATGGCAGGCCTTCCAACCTGGCTTTTGCATTTCAATTTTCTCTGTATCTTTGTAGGAGTATGCTGGAATAGAGGGGTGAGAAGATAAAAGGCACTCAGGAAGAGAGGGAATCCACAACTTTTCTAGAGGTGAAGTCCCATAGATTCCTTGCCTTTTTAGTTCCCCAGTTTGGTGGCAGTTCTTGGTGAGGAGAAGCTTGTATGAAGCACACAGGTTGACTGAATCCTGGGTATAGGGGTCTCCAGACTTAGCAAAGATCATTAGATACTAGGTACTGATGAAGCTTCCAATCTCAACGGATTGGTCCTGACCAATAAGTATACCAACATAGAGATCTTCATATAACTTTGGAACTTAGAAGGGAATCCCGATAATAACAGATTGAATTTCACAAGCTAGGAAATATAATGGTTTGGAGTTTGATATAATCTGATTTAAGAAAGATAAATAATATGACATTTTCTACATAAAGTATATCTAACATGTCAAGTAAAACTTTGATGATTGCCATTAAATTAAAAATACTTAAAACTTTCATATAATAAATTTTATTTTATATTTCACTCACATTTCATATAACCTCCACAATCACATGAATATAGATAATATTATCCTCCATTTTAAAGAGTCATAGATCTACATTCAAAACGTTAAGTGGCTTTATCTAAGAAGTGAAGAAGCGAAATTTAAATGCTACCCAATTCCAAAGTCTTCCCACGATATTTCAAAGAGATACTTTTATTTTAGGGAGTAACCACTGTAAGTCATGGTCTCATGTGGGAATTCAATTGGAATAATAATGTTGGCTCTTCTTTGAAGATTTCACTCTATCTTCCCCCTAAGAGGAGATAAAGATTTCCCTGCAGGTATCCTTTTTGAGTCAGCCAGCCTATCTATAGAACACACACTTTTTTCTATTCCATGCCTGAAGTTAGAGAAACTGACTGTTCAGAGATCTTGTGGTTTCCCTGCTCTGACTGTGACCAATGGAAAACTTAATTCTGGGGTCCAGAACTAGAAGTCCACGCACTTTGAATCAACGTTGATTTTTTCAGTAATAGTAATTATATTTTCATCTTTGTTTTCCATGTGCTCATCTCTCAATATGTTCCAAACTCATGAAGGTAGAAGAAGTACTATTATTTTGTCCCCATCAAACTCTACCAACCATGTTTGAATAGCAACTTTCAATTTCCTGTACTTAAATTTACTCGGTAGTTCTTCACGTGAACTCTTTTGGCTGCAAACGATAGAAATCTGGGTCAATCTAAATTTAGTCATAAGAAAAACGTTAATCAATCAAATTGCAAGAGAGTATGGAATGCAAGCAGGTATTGGGAACACTGAAATCATAGACTTGAACATTCTGATCTCTTATATCAGCTTATTTTTATGTTGCCTTCACTGAAAACTCTCTCCATGTAGGGAGAAACACCGCCATGATGCTTCTGATGCTTAAATCTGTAATCCTGTTTTATAGAAACCATAGCTGCAGACAGAGTAGCTAACAATAATAAAGTAACCATAACAACTAGTATTTATATTTTAAATGTGCTGAGCACTCTAGGTACAGTAATTCTTTTTATCCTCACAACAGGCTTACAGGATGTTCCCAACAATATGTCATAGTGACAGCCAGTATTGGGGAGCAACTCTGAATGTGCTCAAAGTTGGCTTGCCAACCTACACTGCTTAGACTGCTCCTCCCAATTATATACTTCCTCTCTTATTCTGATTAAAAATGCAAAACTGCAAAACTGACAAAATTTGGGTATTTTTTTCCTAAAAATATTGATCTCAAACATGGCATTCACTGCGTGAACAAGAAACTATAAAATTAAACGTCATCTCTAGTTACATGGGTAAGTTTGAATTTAAAACACAATATTTGGCAAAAATGTTTTTGATCATTTTTATTTTATGAAAAGTCCATGCTTGTTGAGTTTTTTATTTCTCAAAATTTACTTGTTACCATGTAGGCACAGTTGTTTACTGGATAATTCAGTGGCATAGGTTATGAAAGCTGGAATCCACATAAAGAAAAACATACAATTATGAAATATTTAATGGAGATGCCACAATGTATCACTTCTTTAATACTTGATATTTTACCATGAAATTTAGGTTGGCATTGCCTTAAAATTAGAACTTTGACATTTCTGATTATAACAAATGTTAGCAATACTTCTTAATTCTTAGTGACAGGATGTAGTTGAAAGAAAAAGAGAAGAATTTTGTTTTGAATAAGAAGGATCCAAACAAGAACAGGGTTGTAAAAATAAAGTCAATACTCTCATGCATATTGTTATCTTTGGTAGAGTGAATGTGTTTTAATAATACAAATTAGAAAATATGAATTGATAGGTATAAATATTCTTACAGATGACAGAACATTTGAAATGGGGAGTGTCTCAAAACCTAGAATATTTGGTTACTATATATATGGTTATCTGTCAAGATTAAATGAAAATATTACTTATGTTTTGGTATTTCCTCTGTATTGGAGGAAAGAGCATGAACATCTTACAAACTATTAAGGAGTAAAATGATTTTTTTTTAAGTAGGGTTTTTGTCAGTCTTTGTAGTATCAGTTAAATGTGATCATGAAAAACATTAATCCTAAACATACCTTTTTGTTGGTTTCAACAACTTTCCAGCATGTGCCACTGCCTATTCAGATGAGAATTTCTCTTTCTTCAATCTTTTTTCATTCTGTTATTCTGTGACTCCCACAGAGGCCCAATGTCATGGAATTATCTTTCTGTTACAAATAAAAATAAAACAAGCAAGAAAGATATATAGAAAGGCAATTCCCCTTATATAGCCTATTAAATTAAAATTGTCATGCCCAAGTGTGCGTTGAATATTTCCACAACAAAATCCTCCATGGTTGTCATTCCTGAACATCCACATAGAGACTTTGGTTCTTTCATGAAGGTGAAATGCAATATCAAGCCTCTTACGTCTCATACTGTTCCCTGAAAAATGTCATAAGTCTGTAACTATTTTTCTCACTTTGACTCTATGCATTCTAGATATGTGCTGGAGATATATTAAATGTTTTGTGGTTTAATCCAGGACATACGATTATGAAATTGAGTTCAGGAAATGTCAGTACCGAAAGTCCTGTAATTCCCTTTCTACTGCTGAAAACTTTCTATGATGTTAGTATGTCAATTATCCTTTACGGAAGTTCCCCAATTCATTTCCACTAATGCACTCACTAAAATGGATTTCAAAAGTAGTATTTTCATATACTTTAGAATGTACTAATTCTGCAAAAAAGCAAGCTTCTACTTTTTCAGTTATGTCAGGGCCACGGTTTGAAGGTTGAAATTCTTCAAGGAGCAATGAAAAGCCAATGTCTTTTTAATATATAACCTTACTATTTAAGGCAGTTTGTTTGGGTTTTCTATTCTTGCAGCCAAAACATGCTCTCTGATTTCCAAGTTTCATTGGCTAGCCTGGTGCTCAACTATAAATAGTAATAGGCACATTATTTATCTTCCCTTCCTGGATCTAAAATTCTGCTCCCCTACCAACATTGTTAGAGTCTCACTCTGTCTGGCCAGCTGGTTAGTTTCTGAGAATTTTCTCTTTAGACTTTGGAACAATTTTCTTTTCTTCAGTTAAATAATCACAAGTGCAGATGTCTTTGAGGGCAGAGTAGGTAATGTAAAAGGTGTAATGCCAAGGGTAATGAAAGGTGTTTGCCAAGGGTAAGGGAATAGAGCATGTTTTTCAGACTTTAGTTTGAACTCAGTGGGCCATAGTCAGTCCTTTTAAAGGCGAAGAATAAAAAAAAAAGAATAGAATAGACTACATCAGAACATAAATGTAGTAAGGGTAAGGACTCTTGTATTTGTGTGTATGTGTGTGTGTGTGTGCGCGCGCGCATACATGTACGTGCACATGTCTGTATGTGAGTGACAAGATTGGGGGGGTGGGGAGGGAGACAGTATAGGCTGGGGTAACATAAAATATGTCTCTCACTGTTAGTATTTTCAAATTTTGAAACATACTGAAGCAGATAATATCTGCTCCATTTAGAAACATTCAAATTTAAAACAAAATCAATAAAACCCTGCTCTAGCCAAAGAAAATACATATGCAGGTGTAATTCAGTCTAGATGCAACAAATATGTGATTCCAAGTATGTACAACACTAATTTATTTTCTATTTAAAGATTATCAGGAATGGATATTTTAGAATTGAAATATTTACACTGAATTTACCAGTGCTTATTAAAGTTCCAGTACATCCTGAACGTACTGAAGTGATTATAGATATTACTAGGTCATCCTCATTTACTTTGCTCCATTTCTCACTTCTCCCTGAGTAGTTTATATGCATTTACATATAAAATTCAAAATCTTGTCATTAGGTAACAAATTGATAATGTCATATAAAAAATGCTATCTTGTGACATCAGAATTTTTTAAAACTACTTTAAAAGCAAGGTAACCATAAAATAATGTGTTAATATATGTTCAATGAAAGATTATTTACCAAAACTTTCTGATCTCCTGAATTCTGTCTTCTTGGTGAATACATTGTATTCTTGCTATGTAAAAGTAAATATCTTCTTTTTCATTTGATGAAAAAAAGTATACATTCAAAACATGTATCTTGGTGTACCTTGGTGGCTGAGTTGGTTAAGTGTCTGGGTCTTGATTTTGGCTAAGGTCATGACCTCATGGTTCATGAGACTGTGCCACATTGGGCTCTGTGCTGACAGCATGGAACCTGTCCAGGATTCTCTCTCTCTCTCGCTCTCCCTCTCTCTCTCTCTCTCTTTCAAAAATAAATAAATAAACTTTAAAAAAGATAGTTTTAAAATATGTATCTGAAATAATTTTTTGAACATAAAAAACTATAAATTCCCAAACTAAGCTTTCATAAGCATTATAATTGATGGCTGTTACGCGAGATAACATTCTAAATCAAATATTCAGAAAATCTGATAAAATAAAAATTAGTTCACACTACAAAACTCAAAAATGTAATCTGTGTATCTTCTCCCTTACAAAAGGAGAAGACACTTGTGATCTAGAAAGGAAATATACTATTTTAACTTTTGTTTTATTATAAAACTTAAAACCGTAGAAAAAAACCAATCAACTTAAAAAACCGGACTGCCTATCAAAGCATTTATTACTTTGTCATGATAATTAAACTGTTGCCTTCTTATTTGATAGAGTCAGCTCCCTCATTTATAATTTGCAAACTATATTGCTCCATTGTTACATTTGTACACAAACACTTTTAAACATAAATACCAAATTCAGGAGAATAGGAATAAGATAGATTAATGTAGAAGCCAAGAACACGGAAGAAAAGACCAGTTATTTTTCAAGTGATCATCTGAACTCCTACTCTGGCCTTTCACTGTGTTATAGGAGCCCACATTTCGCATGCCGCTCGGTCTACAATGTCTTCCTGTGCAATTCTGAAACAATCAAAACATATTTGCATGAAATGCATCCTGCCACCATCACTTTGGGCTTCATTTGGGAACAATTTGGAAACAGCAGTCTGGATCATCTGGATATTTAGAGGAAAGTTTTGGTGGATGTTTGCTTGGACTGGTGGCTTTCTCTCTCTTTAACTGTTCTGTATTTTTTACATTCATTCTTTGGTGCTAGGGGTTCCTCGAACGATGAAGTTATTTTGCTAAACTCTTGTTAACAATAATTCTGTTCCATCTGACTGAGGCATGTTTTCATAGGGTTTTATTTCTTTAGAACATATAAGAAGACTCTTTTCCAGTCCTGCTAATGGCTCTAACTTCTGCCATAGCCTGTTGCTTCCACTCCACATTTTTTCTCTCCATGCTCCTTCCTTCATGACCTTCTCTTCCTCCTTCACAGCCTCTTCTCCCTCCACATCAAGTTCATCTTTTAATCTCATTAGAGTCAGAGGGAGTTCTGGGTGTTTGGAGGGGTAATTTCTCTACCATTCCAGTTCTTAATTTGGACTTGTTTCCTTCTTTCATGGCACCAAAGACAACCAGTATAACTAACTTACGTTCTTTCTTTCTTTCTTTCTTTCTTTCTTTCTTTCTTTCTTTCTTTCTTTTTAATTTTTTTTCTATATCTCCAATGTGATTTCCAGTTTTTTTGTTTTGTTTTGGTTTGTTTTTTTGTTTGTTTGTTTTTTTTTAGTTCTGGTATTTCTGTGGGCTTTACAGTTTTTATCAGCCCTTTACGTCTGTCCTTGTTTCCTCAGTCGCAAGTCCTTGAGTAGTCTCTTCTGTGACACACCATCTAATGCACTCTTTGATTTTGTTTGTGACGTGAAAGCATCTAAAACATCTGGAGATGGTGACTCTGACAGAGCTTTCCTTGAGGCCTTTAGCCTCTCAGAGATTTTAGAGAATTGTTTTTCCCTATCATTTAACTTTGCAACAAATGGCTAAAAGGTCTCTGACTTCTTGTAGAATTTTCAGCCTTCTTCATTTGGTTCAGAGGCTTCTTCTCAACCAGGTCAGTCAGATCAAGGAAGCTGTCATCATCATTACCATAAGAATCTTTGTCTTCCCAGTTTTTGGTTTTCTTTTTCCAAATGATCTGCCTCCTGACTCAGCAGGAGTCTCAAAGTGCATAGGATCCAACAAGCTTCCAGTGAACACTATCATTATGTCTTTTTTCTATCCTGAGCCGATGGCTTCAGCCTTCAGTTGTTTTTTGGTTGAATATAATTTTACTCCAGAGAGAGAGAGAGAGAGAGAGAGAGAGAGAGAGAGAGAGAGAGAGAAGTGCTGTGTCCCTGTTCATCATCAGATTCATACTCTAATTTTTCTCCTTCTAAGTTAAAAAAAGGAAAACTCCTCTTTTAGATCCTTTATATAAAAGATGCCTCTTTCTTGCTGAAATTTGGAGGCAATGGGTTCTTTCTATTCAACTTTTAGCTTCTACAGCATCTGTTTTTATTTCCCAGATTCCACCTATCTCATCTTTACCAGCATTTCTTTTCCTTCCAGTAAAATCCATTTCCTCTTCTTCATCTGGGTCTTCTAACATCTTCTCCAACATCCTTTGTAGCTGCTTGCCCAGTTTCTCCAATGGTCTTACTACTCACTTGAATCCTGTCCCTGTCTCTGTCTTCCTCTTATCCCTGCAGAATAAACAGCTGGTGCTACTTCCAAAGCTCAGAACATGCTCCACATGGACCAGACAATGGATGTGCTGTGGCATTTAGACTTTTTTGAGAACAATGCCATCTCTGGGTGCATCCCAGAACAATAGAGAGAAGACAGGTCCCTGGTGATAGCGTTGCATCCGAGAGCTGGATGGCTTGTGTGCAACATGACAGTGTCTGAAGGTACTGGAAGGTGCTCTGGAAAGTATGTTGCAACTAGGCAGTGGCCTTGGAAAGGCAGAAACTCAGCCCTTCAGCCTGCTTGTGCCATGGATGGTACTGCTCTTCAAAGTCCATGGGCTGCAGTGGCCGTGACCAGGCTTCCACGGGAAGAAACTGTTGTGGGTAGGGGGACATGGCTCCTCCTCCTGTGGGGACCTAGGAATGGGGTCCAACTGTGCCATGGGTCTTTCCTTCTTTATTTCCCCAAGGTTTGAAGAATTGGCTGGCCTTTCCTCACGTCATGAGGGGCACTAGCAGGTCTGGCTTCTTGAAGTCACCATGGAATGCTTTGACACTAGGGACTCTGACAGAAAAGAGGGATCACTACTGATCTTTGATTCACTGTTTCTCTTAAAAACAGTGGAGACAATAACAATCTACATTAATGTTTTAAGGAAAGATTTGAATAAGGCATGTATTTGGGCCTTACTATGGAGCAAGGAGCTATGAGGCAGAAAAATGATTATATATTCCATATTAATATTTTTGTACAGGTGAGGTTAATTACATTTAATACAAAATGTGACCGTAAAAACTTTAAGGTTTAAACTTGATATGTGAAAGTTAGAAGTTCAACCTGTCCATTTACATTGTTGGTGGAAGGAGGTGAGTTCTGTCCCCAGCTCACATGTCAGAAACTAATAGGAGACCATTTCTTAAGTAAAAATGTTTTGAGTTTATGTGATTTATTATCTTATGAGTGGGGGAAATCTAACTATGGGGTTTTGGTAGCAGCATTAGGCTTCAACTCACTCTGATGGCTGTTCAAAACTTAAACTCATTTTAAGTTGTCAGCCAGATATTTTACAATCCATGAGAATTCACAAGCAGAGATGCTAAGCAGATTTACCCTGGACCTGGTCAGGATCTGGCTCACACTTCCTCTTGCTCAGTAACACTCTTTGACACCCACCTCCAAATGACGCAGACTTGTCACATTCAAAGGTCAGAGCCTGTGAGCCTCCAGGAACAGTGGGTGAGTGAAGAACAGTCCCTCATATGAGGTCCCTGGATGATTGACAGCAGGCTGCTCTGGACTGCTATATGCCTGCAAGAGTGTGTCCATGGCTACGTGTGCTGGGGTGGTTTTAGGGAGCCCTGAAAGCCCCCACCCACTTCTGAGGTTGCAAGACTCAACCAGAAGGCCAGGAATCTCATCTCTGCTCAACAATGTGCTATTAGTTTCAGGTGTATACCATTGCAATTTGAGCTTTATGTATATTATGAAATGATTCCCTTTAGTTATCATCTATCACCGTACAAAGTGATCACAATATTATTGACTGTACTTTCTGTGCTGCACATTACATTTCCATGACTTCTTTATTTTGTAGCTAGGAGTTTGTATCTCTTCTCCTCTTTACCTATGTTGTCTGCCCTCCATTCTCTTGCTGCTCTGGGAACCACCAGTTTGTCTGCTGTGTCAATGAATCTGTTTTGTTTTGTTTGTTCGTTTTTTTTTTTTTTTTTAGATTCCATATATGAGGGAAATCACACAGCATTTATTTCACTCAGCATAATGACTTATAGGTCCAATGGAGTTGTTGCAAATGGCAAGATTTTATTCTTTTTTGTGGCTGGGTCCATTTTATATATATAACATATTTTTTATCCTTAATCTGTCAATGGACATAGATTACTTCAGTATGTTGGCTACTGTAAGTAATACTGCAATGAATATAAAGTTGTATATATATTTTCAAATTGGTGTTTTTATTTTCTTTGGGTAAATAATACCCAGAAGTTAATTTACTTAATCTTAATGGCAGCTCTTTTTTAGGAACCTCCATTCTATTTCTATAGTGGCTGCACAAATTTACATTCCCACCAACAGTGTATGAGAGTTCCCTTTTCTCCACATCCCACTGATGCTTGTCATTTCTTGCCTTTTGGTAACAGCCAATCTGACAGCTTTGAGGTAATATCTCGTTATGGGTTTTGGTTTGCACTTCCCTGATGATTAGTGATATTGAACTTTTTTTCATGTACCTGTTGGCCATCTTCACATCTCTTTAACTTCTTTGACCATTTCTTAATCAGCTTTTTTTTAAAATAGTAAGTGGGGGAGGCTCTTTGTGTATTTGGGATATCTACTCTATTGGATGTATGATTTGCAAATATTCACTCCCATTCAGTAAGTTGCCTTTACATTTTGTTGATGGTTTCCTTTACTGTGCAAAAACTTTTAGTTTGATATAATCCTATTTGTTTATTTTAGCTTTTGTTGTCATTGTCTGAGGAGACTGGTTCAAGAAACTATTGCTATGACCAATGTCAAAGAGCTTACTGCCTATGTTTTCTTCTAGTAGTTTTATGGTTTTAAGTCTTAGATTTAACTCTTTAAGACATTTTTAATCTCTTTCTTTCTTTCTTTCTTTCTTTCTTTCTTTCTTTCTCTCGAGAGTGAGCACAAAATGGGGAGAGGTAGAAAGAGAGGGAGAGAGAGAGAATCCCAAGCAGGCTCCTCACTTTCAGTGTGGAGCCTGATGCAGGGCTCGAACCCTTGAACAGTGAGATCATGACCTGAGCTAAAGCCAAGAGTCAGATGCTTAACTTACTGAGCCACCCGGGTGCCCCTTAATTTATTTTTGTGTGTGGTGTAAGAGATGGGTCCAGTTTCATTCCTTTGCATGTAGCTGTCCATTATTTTCAGCACCATTTTTTGAAGACATAGTCTTTTTCCCTTTGTATATTCTTGCCACCTTTGTCATGGATCAATGACATATATGTGTGAGTTTCTTTCTGGAATCTCTATTGTTTGTTTTAATGCCAGTATAGTACTATTTTGATTACATAGTTTTGTAGTATAGTTTGAATCAGGGAATGTATTACCTCCAGATTTGTTTTTCTTTCTCAAGATTGCTTGGCTACCTGGGGTTCCCATCAAAGTGCCAATGGTATTTTTTACAGAACTAGAACAAAGAATCCTAAAATTTGAATGGCACTAACAAAATAGTTCATTGTTAACACAGGAAAAGTTAAGAATAAAAAGTAGTTAACACAAGTTAACTCATTAAAATAGTTCTATAAACCAGGGCTTTTTGGTTTTTTTAGTGGAATAAAGCTGGAAATTTTCAATATTACTTAAACATCTGGGTTTTTTAATGCTTATTTTTGTGAGTGAGAGTGAGCAGGGGAGGGGAAGAGAGAGAGGGAGACAGAGCATCCCAAGCAGGACCCATGTTGTTCATGTTGTCAGCATAGAGCCTGACGCAGGGCTTGATCTCACAAACCATGAGATCATGACCTCAACTGAAATCAAGAGTCAGATGCTTAACCGACTCAGCCACCCAGGCACCCCAGTATTTGTTTTATTTTTAATATTTCTTTGGATCTTATTTGATTTCATTGACCCAAGATTGCCAGTATAGTCAGCCTATAGAAGTAAATTATCCTGATCTTTTTTCTGTATGACACCAAATTATTTTGTCTAAATTCTTAACATGGTGACTAGTAATGTCAAATAATGGGTTATGTCAAATGAGGGGCAAGATTTCTTGCCCATTGTTTTGTATGGCTGTGTGAGCCAGGTGGGCTTCTACAGGAATTCAGGAAGATTCATGGTAGGGACACCAGCCACAGCTCTGCACCGAAGATTCACAAACATACACCATTCTTCCTGGGCATGTTCCATAGTGTTTCATCCAGTCCATCTGGAAGAGAATGGTGACAAACTAGGTTGTAAGCAAGCCTATTTTTATATTTGGTCTAATCGTTCACATGCAAATTATATATGAGGAAGAAATATAGCATAAACTAAGTGATACATGCATACTAACGTGTTATCACTTCTTCATTTGTGTGTAAATATGTGGAGAGTGGTATAAAAGGTAGAATGGGATAAAAGAATAAACACCCTTTTATTTACGGAAAATAGTGGCTCTGCAAGTAAAAATAGTTCAATTCAATAAATGATCTGAGTCAACTTATTTTAATACCAAGTAAGTAGATGATAGAAGATAAAATAGTATTGGCTAATCACCAGCTTTATTTTAATAATACATTCTTTTATTATTTTGATCAGATTGAAACTCACACCAGAAACAAATTATAATCGTTTTAAATTAAAAGTTCATTCTTGACTAGTAAAAATGAGTGTATTGTACATTTAATAGATGATGTCATGCCTAAGAAGGAACTCTAATTCTTTTGTTTGATATAACTTTTTTCTTACATAATTTTTTATAGTTAGTACTAATTTATAGTAACGAAATGTCTTACTTATGAAGAAAATACTGAATAATGTATTGACTAATAGCATATGTTGAATTATTTAGTGTAATTTGAGAGTAATAATTAAATTCATGTTTTTTGACTCTGACAGTGAAATACATCATATACAAAAAATTTTGGAGTATCTGGTATTTTTTACAGAGAAATTATGTATTTATATTTCAAAAGCAGAAATAGAGGTATTCCAAGTATATTATGGAAAAAGTCTGTATTTTTGCTAATTTAATGTTTTGGAGACATAAGACACTAACTAAACATTTCAACCATGTAATCTAGTTAGTATTATTAAGTATTATTCAACTTAAAAGTATATCCCATGTTGAGAAGTTAATAAAAATAATATTAATATAATAAAATATTAACAATATTTAAAATAAGAACATTAATATTAATAATAAAATAATATTAATCATCCTAATTCAATCATTACAATGTCATAAGTCAGAGTATACATATGGGGTTACCCAGAAAATTCTACCCTAGATTTATTTTAGTTTTGGTAGACAGAAATAGTTTGCCTTTACCAGACCCTATTATTCCAGTCTATGGGTTTAAGGACTTTATATTATCATAGATACAGGACACATAAAAAACCTAGAAAGGGAACTAAAATATGACAATTTGAACTAGTTAGAGAACAAGAACTATCTGTATCATTGAGAATAAGATAGCACGTACATAAGCACAATCTAATCGTAGTCAGTAAACCAAAGGTATTTAGGTTAATGGAGGGCCACTGTGGATTGAGTCTGCTCACGTTGGCAGAAAGGACCACGGGCATTGAACTCAGCTCAGCGGTTATGTAAGATTCACAGAAAAAATGAGGCTGCTCTGGATGTTGTAAAAAGCACACACACAGGGAAATCGGCAGAGCCTAGAGTGGCACTAAGAGAGATACGATGTCCGCCACAAATACAAACCACATAGGTAATTTTACATTTTCTAGTGGTCACATGAGAAAAATTAAAGCAGATAAATGAAAGTAAACTTACAAAGATATTTTACATAACCCTGTATATTCAAAATACTATGTTTCAGACTTGCAAATTATTGAGATGTCTTGTATTATTTATACTAAGTCTCCGAAATCCAGTATATATTTTACAACTATAGCACATCTCAATTTGGACTAACAAGATTTCAAGGGTTTAATATCCATAGGTGGCTGGTGGGTACAGAAAGTTCAGCCTCGGTGTTTTGAGTGAAGAATTCCTTAGTAGTTTCATATATTGTATTCATGAGAAAATAAGAAAAGTAAAAAATACTCTGATAGTTTAGAACAATGTATAAATATTACAAAAGCCTAATCCAAAGGGTACTTTTTTGGTCCCCATCTCATTAGACTTTTCTGCTGCATTTGCCACCATAGATTACTTTTTCCCTCCTAAACTACATACCAATGGTTCTCTCCTATTTCACTGACTAATGAACATTTGGCCTCTTAGTTAGACCCCTTTGTCTGCTCTTCAATATTGCTGTTTTACAGGCTCTTTTTGGACCCCACTTTGTTCTCACCCTGCAACTTCTCCCAGGAGTATCTCAAGCTCTTATATATGCTGACATCACTCAAACCTTACCTCTGACTTTACATCTTCTGTTAATTTTTATTTCCAAATGCCTGTTGGTTATGTCTAACTGATGTTTTACAAGCACACAAACCCATCATCCTTCTTTCCATACCTACTCTTTTAGTCCATAGTTCATATTGTGTCATCAGTATCCATGGAATTAGAAACCCGACGGTAAGCCTTGACACTCCTCACTCCCTCACTAATAGGAAATTCCTGTTGATTTCACCAACCAAATATATCAATATGCCTCTCCCTCTAAAAACATGTGCAATTCACTTGCCTAGTACCTATTTCTTGGAATGAGGCAAAATCGTCATCGATTCTCTGTTCTACTAATCATGTGCCCTCAAACCCATCCTCTCAGCTTCTATCAACGTCAGGGAAAATGAAACATTGACTACCTTTATTTTTCTTTAAGACACTTCCATGGCTTTCATAGGTTAAAGAATAGGGTCCAGACTCTCTGATCCTTCATGTCCTTACTGTCTTGCTCTTTACCTTTATTCTTGTACCACTTTCTGAGTTGAACTTCACACTCTACCAATACAAGACTCCATGTAACTCTCCACAAACATCAAGCTGTGTGGTTTACTGAGCTATGAGTTGTGCTTACATGATTCCTTTTTTTTCTTCCCTTTCTTTATCCCCAGACTCATCCATTAAGAGCCCACACATGCTAAAAACACACAATGAGGCAAACCATAGGAGACTCTTAAATACAGAGAACAAACTGAAGGTTGATGGGGGAGAAGGGGGTGGGTTAAATGGGCGATGGACATTAAGGAGGGCACTTTTCAGGATGAGCACGGGTGTCATACGTACATAAGAAATTAATCACTAGGTTCTACTCTTGTCGCCAAGACTAAACTTCATGGTCACTAACGTGAGAATAAAAGCATTTCAAAAATGAAAAAAAATACATTTATGCATTTATATTTCAAAAGCAGAAATAGAAATATTCCAAGTATATTATGGAAAAGGTCTATATTTCTGCTAATTTAATGTGTTTGGAACATAAACTAATTAATTAAACATTTCAACCATTTAATCTAGTTAATGTTATTAAGTATTATACAACTTAAAATCATATCCTATGTTGAGAAGTTAATAAAAATAATATCAACTATGTAGTACATCATTGGTATAGGTATTACATAATTTCCTATAAAAGGTTGTAAATTGACCACCATCAAAGACTGCTTCAGACTGGGTTGGGTACTCTTGTTAGAGCCTAAACATCCCTCTATCACGTTATTAAGCATATATATCACATTATCTTCTAAATGTCTCCACCACCAAGCTGTATTCATCTTTGTATCTTTGCTATCCAGCACAATGCTTCTTATAAGGATTTGATGAACTCACTGAAATCAGGTTAAAAATACAAGCATGTGTATGTGCATGTTTACACACACAGCTATCTGCACACATGATGTACGCTCAAGCAAAGCAAAGATTAGTTTAAATGCAGCAGTGTAAAGAAATGGAAACATTTAAGTAAACTATAAGTTGAATATGTGTAAACAGTGAGTACAGCACCCTCAAAACATGAATTGTGTTCAGGTTGCTTTATTTGAAGAATATGTGACCGTTTCAACTCTAACCTTCCTTGTCCACACCTAAGGACTGGATAGCTGTGGGTGAACAGAGGGAAAGAAGGTTAGAGAGATTACTATTGAAATCGCCACATACAATCCAGGGCACCAATTCCCTTCTCGAGCCCTCAGTTCTTTCATCAGCAAAATGAGGAAATGAGGCCTCTAAGAGCCCTCCCGAATCTGAGACTCTATAATTCAGTACTGTGTCTGCATAAGGGGTAGAGACAGGAAGAATACAGTGAGAGGAAATACAACATAACTTGCCTACATCCCAATGCATTCCACTTGAACCTATTAAAACATAGATATATATAATTTTATCAGAAGTGTTTTGTTATATTATTATTATTATTATTATTATTATTAAGTAGGTTTCATGCCCAGGGCAGAGCCCGATGCAGTGCTTGAACTCACAACCCCGAGATCAAGACCTGAGCTGAGATCAAGAGTCAAACGCTTAACCAACTAAGCCACACAGGCACCCCTGTTTCATTCATTTTATTTTTTCAAAATACACGAGTATTTATGATAGATGATAGAAATGATTAATTATGAGGAAATGTGAACCTGTTTTATTCTTTTTAAGTCCAATAGGCATTACATGGTAACAATGTCTGTAAATTTTGATGATCTTAGTTTCATTTTCCTTTTCCCAAGATAGGATATTTGCATTAAGACAATATTGAGTCTGGTAGGAATTTAATTCCTTATGCAGTTGTACTCAGGAAATCAATGGGATTAAGATTCACTTGGTCAGTCATGTCACACAAATGTGTTAAAATCTTTGTATTTTTCAATAAGAAGCGTTGAGTGTCATTAAGAGTATATAGACTCAATATGGCCCTCACCTCAGTGGTACCTAGCACATTACTGTGTATACTGTTAGTGTTTAGTAGCTGAATCATCAGCATACTAGTAAAAATGTGCTCTGCAGAGCATAATAGTATAGTGTTAAGAGCATTATCAATGACCAAGAATAGACTGAAAAGCAAGGTTTCCATCCAACCTCCAAAATAACTTCCTGCTTGTAACCTCTGATAACAGCGTGGTTTATAATGGTCTGGATATTTTCTGTGCCATTGCAATGGGATTTCAAGTGGAAATTTTCCTGTTGTTCTGGAATTGATAGAGGCCAGAGCTGCATATAGCAATTAGAGCAGATGCCTTAACCTCTCTGATCTTCAGTTTCCTCATGTTGAGAATGGGAACAATAATCAATTTCCTTCCTAACTCAGAGTATTTTTCTTTCAATTGATGAAGCATAAACAAAACTAGTCTATAATTATTAATCACTGCACAAATAGGATGTTATTCTGATTGCTAAAGAATGAAAATAAATTTTGGATCCTATAATGCCGAAAAAGAAAGCAAGACGCCCTGAACCCTATGAAAACCTGTCGGTTGAAAACTGTTCCTGAAGTTAAATGTAAATTTTGTGATCAAATCAGTGCCTGCTCAATAAAATGCCTGCTCAAGGGCGCCTGGGTGGCTCAGTCGGTTAAGCATCTGACTTCGGCTCAGGTTATGATCTCATGGTTTGTGAGTTTGAGTCCCATGTCAGGCTCTGTGCTGACAGCTCAGAGCCTGGAGCCTGCTTCAGATTCTGTGTCTCCTTCTCTCTCTGCCCCTCCCCAACTTGTGCTCTGTCTCTCTATGTCTCTCAAAAAATAAATAAATGTAAAAAAATTTTTAAAAAAAGAAGGGATCTTCTTAAAAAATAAAATAAAATAAAATAAAATAAAATAAAATGCCTGCTCAGCTGGAGTATTCACTAAATTAAAATAAATTTTAACATTTCACAAACTGTTCATGAAATTGCCAAACAACTATTATACAAGCATTAAAACTAATTATAATGTTTTTCTCCTGTTTCAAAAAATATACATTGAGTAAACTTCAGAGTGAAACAGTATTCTGTACATTACCATTGCAACATAAAAGGCAGTACAAACACTGGAAACAATGCGCCCCAAATGCAAATTGTTGCAATCAGCTTATAGACTGTAACTTTTCAAATCTTTATATGTTTTATGCCTTTTCATTTTGTTTTAATATAAGGGAATATCAGAGATAGAGAAAATCAGCAGTTGTCATTTACTATGGGATAAACTAGAAGATAAAATCCCTACACATACTACTATAAGAAATTTATCTCAATGGTCTTTGTTATGGACTGAATGTTTGTCTTCCTTCCAGAAGTTCCTCTGCTGAAACCCTACCCCCTAAGGTGCTGGTAGTAGGAGGTGGGGACTTTGGGAGGTAAGGAGAATTAGATGTGATCAAAAGGGTGGAGGAGCCCTTAGAAGAATCAGGAGACAGTTTACTTTCACTGCTCTGCTCTCTGCACCACCAGGATGCAAGAAGTCAGCAGTCTGCAACCTGGAAGAAGGCTCTTGCCAGAACCTGAGGGTTCTGCTACCCTGATTTCAGACTTTCAACTTCCAGAACTGTGAGGAATAAAATTCCCATTGTTTATAAGGTAGCCAGTGTATGGTATTTTGTTACCACAACCTACGCGGACAAAGAGGTTCCTATAGCAACAAATAACATAATGGGAATGAATGGAGGAAAAAGACTCTTTCCCTGGTGGCTTTGGACTTCACTAATAATGTTTGGTTATTTGTATTTTTCTTAACATTATTTCTTCAAGCCCAGAGTCTCATAGTGGCTTGAAGGATTCTGAACCCCTGCTCAGACCCTCTCTAATGTGGGAGCACTGGGCAAGAAACGGTCTCTCCAGATTTATAGGAATCATTGTCATTGGAGATAGTGTTCAGAGAACCTTGACCATGTTCACAGGAGTGAACTCCTTGCCCTGGGCCAAGGCACAGAGAGGAGATCCAGCCTTGCCCTCAGAAAGAGACCCATCTGTCAGAGAAGTCAGAAGACTTGGGCCCCAACAATCCCTATCTGAGGCAGATTTAGATGTAGGTGACTTACACAGGTGCCATGAAGACTTGGGAGAGGGGTGGGAGGCAGGGACAAATCTTTAGGGCTGGGGAAAGGGGC
The DNA here is from genome assembly GCF_023721935.1 of Panthera uncia. Taxonomy (NCBI): domain Eukaryota; kingdom Metazoa; phylum Chordata; class Mammalia; order Carnivora; family Felidae; genus Panthera; species Panthera uncia. The sequence goes on from NC_064813.1 coordinate 51,189,538, forward strand.
AATTTCCTGAGCAAAGAATATGGTCTTCAAGGCATGGGGCGTTTAACTAGAGACTTCATTTCTCATGTTTCTAAAACCGCACCAGCTATAAGGGGCTGGGGGCGGGGGAAGGAGGGACCCTAGCATGGTGAAAATTGAGGCTGAAGAGATCAGAAAAGCCTGGAGCAGTGCATCTGGAAATTCCAGAGTTATGCTATGGGAAATAGGGAACCACAGGATGATTGGAACAGGACGACACCAGTAGCCAAAGAGAAGGGGCAGAGGAGAGTGTCATGGCAACAGGTGAAAGATGATAAGGCCTGAAGAGCTTTCGGTCCAGCCCGCTTCCTTTGCAATCTAGGGAAACTGAGGCCCAGAGAGGAGAACAGATTTGTCCATGGTGATCAGTTGACTTCTGAGGTTGAAAATGGGGACGGAGGCAACCAACAGAGGGCCTGTCCTGCTTCTCCGAGGACAAACACGTGATCGTGTGGGTGCTGCTGGGTCTGGGGTCAGCTAAGGGTTGGCGTTGCTGGAAGAAGAGAGAAATGAGAGACAGCAGCAGTGTTTTTGTGACCAGTCCCTGCCCCCACATCCCTTGCTCCCACAGTCTCCCACCTCCTACACCTCCCCGCCCCAACTTCCTGCTACCTGGGGGAGACCCTGCACCTGCCCTGGCCTCACACAGGACAGATGGCAGAGACGGAGAAGGCAGATATCTGTTCTCATGATCCCTGTACTTGTGTTTCTGTCCGACCTGCGACTGTGCACACTATTGCAGCAGTCTGGGGCCCACCTCCACGGACTTGTCCTCACAACGCCATCTGCTTCGGCTACGGGAAGGGTCAGCAGGTCCCAAAGGCAACAGAGCAGCAACATGCCCTCAGAGCTCAGGCGCAGGGGTCTGAGAGGTCAAGGCCCCGCGCAGCAATCCCTGCTGGATGCAGTTGTCCCCGCCAGGGGCTGTGTCCTCTCCGCAACATCCCCCCCCCCCCCCCCCACTCCTCATTCCGACCCCCCTGTGGTAAGCACCGCCCACGTTGACAATAACAAAACCATATTCCGAACTACATTATATTTTCAAAGATTTCAGTTTTATAAATATGAATGCTTCAATGCTGTCATTTCAAGGGGGACCAAATATTCTCAAGATATGTAAGAAACTGAAATTTTAATTATTCACAAATAGCTAAAGTTGACAGGATGGTGCAAAGAAAAAAGCCTCAAAATACTTTTAAAAGCATGTTTTGTTTTGTTTTTTTCCTAGATACTTTTACGTGGTGAAACTGACCTGGAACTCTGATCTCTATAATCTGTCTAGTTTTAAAAAAAATATTAATGTTTAGTCTTTGGACTTGAAAAAACATCATTGTGAATGATAATTCCAAAATCAGCCCGTGACCCATTACATCTCAGTGGATTTGGTGGCCTGATCCTTCCTCATTCTGGTGTAACCCCAGCATCCTGTTTCATTTAATTCTTTAAACTTTAATTAAAAAACAGCAGGAAAAGCCAAGAAGATAAAGCAGATTAAAATCCCTTTATAGCCTGTAGTATGGTGAATAACAGTTTGAGAGAATGAGGAAAATTTTGTTCAAATATGAGTATGATCCATGCAAATTTATTTCTTGTGGGCTATTATTTTGCAGAGGAAAACCATATCAATCTATTGTCTTACTGCACCAAAAATATCAGACTCAAGCTATCTGAAAGGTCCATATCAGATACACAATGTTATTCTACCTAGCTCTTTTTTATCCTTCTACTGCATTATTTAAGCTTGTTGTTAAATTTACTCTATTGTGCTATCAGATTCATAATCTTGTAATGCATTCTGCACTGGATGGTGTGGCCATTTCAATAATGTAGCAAATATGAGAACTTAGCTGTAGGTTTGTTGAAGGGCAAATTAACCTTACAGCAATATTCTGTGTTAGAAGTGATCTATTTGTAACATAATTATAACCTGAATTGGGATCCAAGCAGGTGTTAATAAAAATGTGGCAAGTGCCTAGCCCAGTGCCCTGCATATCAGATGCATTCAGTAAATGTTTTCTCCATAAATAGTTGGGGAAATAGATGAGGGAAGTATTTGGAGAGGTGGAAAAGAAAATAATGATTGTGTGTGTGTGTGTGTGTGTGTGTGTGTGTGTGTGTGTTGGAAATACCTCTGGAAAGTAATCTGAAGAAAAATTCTTTAATAATGTCCATCTTTTCCACTGGTACACTTAGTGTGTTTGAAACTCAATTTCTTTATTTGGGATAGAATAATCAAATGTGGAGGTTTGTGCATTTGATTAGACCAACTGATTTTCCTGAGCTGAGCGCAATCATAGACGGTCATAAAGAGGTCATTTGCCAGGGTCTTGCAGGGTGAATTTTAAGAAGAAGCAAGTGTTCCCTGAAAGTTCGCAAACTAGAGACAGAAGAAATAGAATCAAATGATAAATCACTCAGGAATAAATGCATTTTCCGAGGACATCCACTCTGCTTTTTCTACAGGGGAGGGAAACAGCTTCCTCCTATGTTTTCTGTTCCTCATGTTGGACTATAATGGTGCATTATCATTCTCCCATCACCCCTGCACAGAACCTAGAGTCCATCTTACAGCTTGTATGACATGCTTTCTGACTACTTCAGTTTGTCTTCTCCTCAAAAATTTTTGGCTGAAATTTTATTTTAAGTTTAAATATTTTGAGAGAGAGAGGGAGAGAGAGAGAGAGAGAGTTCAAGCAAGGGAGGAGCAGAATGAGAGGCAGAGAATCCCAAGCAGACCCCACGCTGCCCATGCATCACCCAATGCAGGGCTCGATCTCATGAACGTTGAGGTCATAGCCTGAGCTGAAATCAAGAATCAGACGTTTAACTGCCTAAGCCACTCAGGCACTCCTTGGCTGAAATTTTTATACGCCCAAGCCCACAGGTCCTTTAAGGGAAACAGTGACCCTCTCTGGCTCATGTTTTACTTTCTCCCTCAAAGTCACGCAAGTCCAGGACGCCGTGAGTCACTCAGGGCCAAATACCTTCCAAGTACAGGTCCTCGATGGGTGATTCTCTGAGACCCGTCTGTCTGCGCTCCACCTCACTCATATTGGTGCTAATAGTTCTTGTTTCCGACTTCGCCACAGATCGAGCTTCATCTCATTCAGACCAGATTTCCTCTCTATTCTGCTTGTTTGTTCTGTGGAGGCAATTCTAACCCACTTCCCTTCTGTGTTCTTTGCCAGGCTCTGTCATCATAGGTCTCCTATCACTTGCCCATTGCTTTCATTCTGGGTGCTGACACATTCACTTAGGTTCTACCCAGACCGCATATCTCTGCTGAGCTTATCTTGCTGTGGTTCAAGATCCTCCTCTCCATTATGATTTCTGCTGCAGTCTCTGAAACAAATCATAGGGTTTAGTGGCTCTCCTTCTGCTTCTCAGATGCTGGTTGAATACTGGTCTTCTGCAGTAACTGTCAGTCTCGGGAGTGTAAGACTCGTGATGCAGTAATAACTAGCCCTGGTACTGCAACTGCCTGAAGACCAAGAAGATATTCATATGGTCTTCAGACCTACAATCACATGAGAATTATTTAAGTACCACATAAACGTGGCACTAATTTTGAATATACACATAACCTGATGATTAATAAAATAAAATGCGTAAGTTATTAATTCAAAGTAACTTGTGCCATTGTTTACTTCATCCGTCAGTGCACAGTAATAGCACAGCTCCACATGTGTTTCCCATGTTGACACAGGTCATTGAATATTCTCCAGGTGTGGCCACAGACTGTCCTACCACCCATCATTATCGGGTCAGTTATTGCTATGTCATGATCCTGTCCTGTAGCCAACACGGATACCAAGGGTGGCATTTCGCCCAGATTCCCACGTTTGAAATCTCTTCCGGGATTTCTCAGGCTGGAGCCAATGGGCGCAAAGCCTTTCTTTCCTGGTGGTTTGACCTTCTAATACCATGAGACATAAAAGCTCTCTGTTCCTTCTCATGGAACAGAAGATAATCTAGAGTAGAGTAATCTCTAGAGTAAGAGAGAAGCAGGGATGAGAAGAAACATGAGTCCTGGAAATCTGTCTCTCCACAGATACCCAAGAATAACTGCGGATATTTATGATCCTCAAGTTTTATCAAGTTTCCAGTATGCCTCAGTATTTAGACAGTGTGCTTATCACCTGAACCGAAGAGACAGTCAATAAAATAATTCATTGCATTGGTGTACAATGTGCTGTGTGTGTGTTAGACTGATCTTCTCCAAGACTCAGAAGTGGCACAGATCAGATATAATGTGGAAGTATGTCTTCTGTCTGACCAGAGCATATAGAAATGACAATGAAAAATATTAAGACTTAAAACAGGTCATCCTGACATAAATAAAGGATTGTCATGAGATCTCAGCTCCTAGGAGTTGCAGAATTTGTTGTGAATGGTCAGAAATCCTTCAGTGGAAAAACCATCTCACAATGTCTGGAGGAGTCTCATCTATAAATTAGGCCCACTCTTGTCTCCTGCAGTTGGGGATAGAAAGCAGCCTAGTCTAATACATGAGTAACACATACTCCACCGATCACATCTTTTTCATTCCAGACACCTTCCTTATCCCTTTAATATTTTTATCTAAGTCATAATTCGAGTTAATGTCCTTACATGGAAATTTCACTCTACACACTGGAGCTGAAAGGCCAACAGTCAATAATTTTGGAAGTGGTTAGAGAAGGAGCGAAGGGCTGCCATTTGAATTAGAAATGATAGAGCTACGGGGGTGTGCTGCTCTTCTAGAGTCCAGTTTATATTAGCAGACACTTTTACCCAAGTAGCAAGATTTACTAACACAGAAGGGTGATGAGTGATAGGCAAGAATCAAGATTGGCTGCTCTGCAAGCCTGAACTGAGAAGTGAACGAGAAACACTGCTGCTGCCAAGGCAGTGAGTCTGGGGCTGGAGAAGAATTAGATAAGGAGCCCTCATGTTTGAGGGACCCAAGGAACATATGCTAGTTGGTATAACTAGTAGGCACCTAGGTAGATGAATGGTGTCTAAATATTCCCAACTGATGAAACTGGGGGTAGGGAATCAATATTCAGCCACGTACAGGTGCTCATTGAAACAACAGAATTGAAGAGATTGCTCAGGACAGCACAATAAGTGGAAAGGTACAGGGCTAGAAGGTCAGTTCCTGGTAGCTCCTTATTTAAACAAAAATATAAACAAAACATTCCTTTGTAGGTTTGATAGAAGAACTGCCTGCTTAATTTTTAATAAGAATAAGTGTGTCCTTTATAAAGTTTATGACTAAAAAACCATGACATTTAGCTATGCCATGACTTGCATACCTCTTTCTTTTTTTGTCTGGAAGCCAGATGAACTCTACCCATCATAGATAAAATTACGAGTCAGGAAAAATTGCTTCACCTTCTTCATCAGTTACTTTCAGTGTTTACTTTCCATCCATTGATACCTTCATTTTACTTTCTTCCTGGCTCAAGTGACTTCAATGAAAGATAACAAGCTTAGGAAGGAGTTGATACTTTTGGTCTGACAGACTTGTCAGTGCCCTTTAAAAGATATGCAAAGAAAAGCGTAGAGTTCCCCGGGGAATAAAACCAGCTCCACCAGCCTTCTTTCTAGCTTATTTTATTTAAAGACATTCTTTGGATCTTTCTCCTTTGGACAGATTTCTTAGGTTTAGAGTATGAATCAAACAAAGGTTTCACATGATGTAGTAGACTGAATAATGACTCCCAGAGCTACCAGGACCTAATACCTGAAATTTGTGAGTGTTACCTTGCTTGAAAAAAAAAAAATGTTGTTACAAGTGTGATTAAATTACAGAACTTGAGATGGGGAAATTATATTTGATCATCTAAGTGGACTCTAAATGCGATACTGCAAGTGTCCTTATAAGAACAAGGCATAGGGAGATTTGACACATAGACAGATGAGAAGGAGCATACAGAGCTTTGAAGGTGCTGCCCTTGAAGATTGGAGTGATGTGGCCGTAAGTCAACGAATGCAGGCGGCTACTAGAGAGTGGAACAGACAAGGCAGGACTCTCCCCTAGTGCCTCCAAAGGAAGCCCAGCCCTGCTCACACCTTGATTTTGACTCGGGGATACTGACTTTGGACCTCTGGTCTCAAGAACTGTTAGAGAATAAATTTCTGTTGTTTTAAGCCACCAGTACAATGGTGTTTTGTTATAGCAGCCGTAAGAAACTCCTACGCATTAGACAAAACCTGCCTTTCCTGCTTCTCTTGTCCCTTTGCCAATCATTTATATTTAATTGGTTCCTTGTTTTGTACAAACGTCCACATATATTTATGTACATTTTATTTTATTTTCAACCAGTCTCTATTTCAAACCCAGCTCTGTACTCTGTAAAATCCAAAATATCATCATGAAGTGTGTGTGTGTGGGGGGGAACAAAGCACAAGGAACATATTTTTATTTTACCAAGCAGTTGCAAGCCACATGAGAAATGTAGACAACAAATTGGTATGTCATTTCTAGGACTATTTTTTTTTCCATTTTTTAAATTTTTTTCAGATTATTTATGTGAAACAGAGTTAGGTCTTCTATAGGAGGAAAATTATTGGCTCCCAAGTTTTCAGTTATTATTTTATGATATATGACTTTCCCCAGGGGGACTTGGTTTTCGTTCATATATTGTGACAGCCAGGGTGTCAGTGATGGCAGATGTCCATGTGTTACGGTCAGTGGAATATTTGCCAAATATTTTATTCTCTACCCTTCCCCACCACACACACTTTCTGACCCCCTTTTAGTTAAGCAGGCAATGTCATTACTTCTGGCCAATGAAATATGGGTAGAAGTGACACATGCCAATTCTTGTTCAAGGCAGTAAAATTTCCAAGGGCTAATCTTCAGGGGCTCTCCTTTTCTGTACCAGTGACAAAGGGACCTTGTGTAGCACTTAGCATAGTTGCAACATGGAGACTTGATCAGTCCAAGTTTAGGTCCTGCTGACCCACAGAGGACCTGTACTGTCAGAGAGAATAAATTTTTGTTGTGTTAAACTAGTGAGATTTTGCGGTGCTTGTTGAACCGTTTCCTAACCTATTATGATAAATTCAGGGTTTCTTTCTTGCTTCCAGTTTTCTGACAATAATATAGATTTTCCTCAACTTACAATGGGGTTACATCCCAAAAAATCCATAGTAAGTTGAAAATACTGTAAGTCGAAACTGCACTTAACGCCTAACTTAGCCTACAGTGGGTAAAATCATCTAACACAAAGCCTATTGTATAATAAAGTGTTGAATATCTCATGTAATTTCTTGACTCCTGTACTGGAAGTGAAAACCATAATGCTTGTATGGTTACAGAATCTTCGTAAGTAGACTGGTTGTTTATCCTCACGGTCACGTTGTTGATTGGGACTGTCCAGCATCACAAGAGAACATTTTACCACATATCACTAGCCTGGGAAAAGATCAAAATTTAAAATTCAAAGTACAGTTTCTATGGAATACACATCAATTTCACATCATCCCAAAGTTGAAAAATTGTAAGTTGAGCCATCATAAATCCGAGACCCTCTCTAGTTTCAAATAAAGAACTGGTAAAGAATTTAAACTTAATTGTAATATCTTAGTAACTTCCTACAGAAAGAAATTCAGATTTTGGAAGAAAACACTCCATTAGCTTAGTTTAAAATCTGAAATGAGAAATAATCAATTTTAAGAATGGAAGTACATAATTTACATGCAATAGTATATATAATTCCTTTATAAATATGTTTTAATTGTAACTGAAAAACATATACTTGTTATTGTCTCCCCCCCAAAAAAATTTAGACTGTTAATCCCTTGCCAAGAGCAATAGCTAGAAATATTGCTTTTATGGAATTATAATACAAAAAAAGTTTTTTTTTCCCTTTAACAAACTACTTTGATAAGATTTCATGAATTGTAAGAATTTTATTCCCTTCAAACGGAGAAATCCTTAGAAGTTTGATAAGAGTTTTAGTGTAAAATATTTTAATGATGGTATTATAAAATAATTAGCATGCTTTAAATAAAAGTATACATGATCATGGCCAGCAACATGTATATTGTGAAATATTTTTTATGTCAAGATATTTTAGAGACAAAAATAGCTAATATAACTAAAACATTTGATCAATTAACTTAGATTAAACAATGAATTGGTTAGAAAATCTTCACTTACTACATAGAGAAGTTGACTTTTTATGTAAAGAAAGGCATTCACTAGCTTGTCATGTTTTCAGAAAAACAGATAATCTGTAATTTCTTGTTCCAGGAATTCCTCATTAGAGGTGTTCTCATTGGAGTTTTCCACCAGATGTGAAAGCTCACAGAATTCTCCAGAGAGGTTTATCATAATCAAAAACACAGCCTCTTGGAGAATATGTCATTATTCAAATCTTTAATAGTAAATATAAAATGCACACAATTGAAACAGAAAATAACAAGCAGAGGTCCCTCAGGGATGCGGGGATCTCTGCTGGAACAGAAAAACTTAATGATCCGTGGAAATAGAACAATAATCAAATTTGTAGACATAGGAAGACATTAATATAATGATAGCAGAGGTACTTAGAAGAGCGTGGAGCGTGGTTCTGTGGAGAATGGTCAACTCGGTAGATAAGCAAGTAAAATCATTATTTTGGAACTGATAAAAACTCTTACCTTGTCTTATCTGAAAACCATATTTATCTAAAGTTTATTTCTATTAAAATTGGACTGGAAGCCTGATCTGGGAGTTCTTTTGTGACTGATTTGCACCAATTCCCCATCAAGTCTATTATAATGAATATATTTCACAGTATTTCAAAGTTGACATTTATTTATTTCAAATAATCCCTAGTTTATTCAAGGGCCAAAATGAAAAATCAAAAGGGGTGTCAAAAGATAAAAAAGCTTAGGCGAATGAAACAAATTGAGGTGAAAACAAGGTATCCCCTTGGTACCCTTCATCTTGTACTTAAAATTAACAAATCTAAAGTCATTTAGTGAAACATAGTTCCAGCCCAACAAAATTCATACATAATTTTCACTTCCATATGAAGCGTCTTATATTCAGTCAGTTTAATTATCTACAGCCCTTGAATGGCATTTTTTAATCCTTTGTGGTTCACTGAAAAACTTTGTAAAGTATAACTAAGTAGTGTGTTCATTAAAATGTCAGAAATATTTCGAGTCCAACTAGCACAGCTTCTTTTTCCTAAGTGTAGTAATAATGCAATAACTGTGCCAGGAGGGTGTAATTAACAACCATTTAAAAGAACAATTGTCTCCAATTATTCAGGATCTTCATGCATAGCATCTTAATTAAGAACCAAAATTATTTTTAAGTTCATCCATAGGAAAAAAATACACAAGGAATAATGAAAATAAACTTAATGAAAAATACAAATTTGCAGAACAGAACTTATTTAATATGTTTTACACATAACATAGCTGCAACTGTTTTGTCAAGGCACTCAAATATCATTAACGTTGATGGAATATTCGAGTTGACACAGAATTTAGAAAAGCACGGCGGTGATTGTATTCTATTTGGACCTTCACACTAGCTGTTGTGACTATAGAAATTGAGAGGCCATTTATGCTGCCATATTCTGTTTAATCTGTATTAACTTATAATAGAGGTGTGACCAAGTCCTTGAGTGACAACGTGTACCTCTCTATTACCAGGCCTTCCTGAAGTTTTGTGAAGGAGCTGTAAGAATCAGTCTAAACACTTTCCTGTGAGTCATTTCAGTGGCCAGCATTCCTCACCTGTGGGCTTATACAAGGGAAGATATTGTTAACACATGGACATCTTGAGCTAGGGTTGTTCCTCCTGCCTCTACCTGCAAAAGGAAAACGAGGCTGGTTGCCTCTCTGTTTACCCTGCCATAGCACCAGGCCGCCTTTAGGAGACCTTAATTTCCCCTAAGTGAAATACATGTCTTTCAGTCTACCTTGGATAGTTGGATTTTGAAATGATTACATTTTGAAACGATAAATTTAAGGACCTCAAAGTGTTTCATAAATGGACTAAACACTAAATTAAAAGGAAGATATTGTCAGAGTAAAAATACTTCAGGGGCACCTAGGTGGCTCAGTCGGTTAAGCATCTGACTTCGGCTCAGGTCATGATCTCGCAGTTTGTGAGTTCAAGCCCCACGTCGGGCTCTGTGCTGACAGCTCAGAGCCTGGAGCCTGCTTCAGATTCTGTGTGTCCCGCTCTCTCTGCCCCTCACCTGCTCACACACACACATTCTCTCCCCAAAAATGAGCATCAAAAAATGTAAAAATACTTCAAAAGAAAGATGCAACTATATACTGTTCATAAGAAACATTAAAGACACTACCAAGTTGAAAATAAAAAGATATCAAAGATAAAGAATGCAAACACCAAGAACAAGAAAATCGATATGGCTATATTAATGTAGACTCAAAGTAAAAAATTTAAGAAGGACATTTTATAATGACAAAAGCATCAATCTATCAAGATACACTTCTAAATGCTCATCTATACTCCCCAAAGATTTAAATGCATTAAACCAGATTTGGCAGAATTATAGAGAGAAGTAGACAAGTCAATAACCAAAGTTAAAGATTGTAATACCTCTTTCAGTGACTGATGGGCCTAGTATGCATGTGGTGATCTTTAGGGTAAATTAATATACAACAGTGCATATAGTAATTGTAGAGAGAGAGAGAGAATTAATAAAGAGAAAAATGGAATGCTAAATTTGTGGAAGATTCCAAAAAAAGAGAGACAAGTTCTTAAAACTTAAGGATCACATAAAAAGCAAATAGTATGATGGCTATTATCAATCCAGTTTATCGGTAATCACATTAGATACACTTAGACTAATTTCTAAATTTTAAATATAAAATGGTAACAATAGATTTTTTTAAACCTCACCATGTCTTTATAAGACTCCCCTAAAACATTAGGAAATAGGTTGGAAATAAAAGGGTGAAGTTATATCATGTAAACCCCAACCAAAAAAAGCTTCTATAGTTACATGAATGTCAAACAAAACCAATTTTACATCAAGAATTGTTGCTAGAGGGGCACCTGGGTGGCTCAGTCGGTTAAGCCTCTGACTCTGGATTTCTGCTCAGGTCATGATCTCATGGTTCGTGAGTTCAAGCCCCATGTCAGGCTTCACACACTGACACACTGACAGTGTGAAGCCTGCTTGGGATTTTCTCTCTTTCTCTCTCTCAATAAATAAATAAACATTAAAAAATAAAAAGAATTGTTGACGGAGATTAATGTGGACATTTCATAGTGAAAAATTATCAAGAAAGACATAACAGTATTAAATCTGAAAGCATCACATAACCTCAAAAATATAAAACGGTAGAGATGGGTGCTTGGGTGGCCAGTCATTTGGGCCTCCAACTTCAGTGCAGGTCATGATCTCATGGTTTGTGGGTCCAAGTCCCACATCAGGCTCTGCAATGTCAGATTGGGATTCTCTCTCTCTCTCTGCCCCTCCCCCACTCGTACACACTCTCTCTCTGTCCCTCAAAATAAATAAACTTAAAATAATAAAATAAAATAAAATAAAATAAAATAAAATAAAATAAAATAACATGTTATAGAGATATTCATTTCAAGATGATGTATTAAAGCATCTAATAGTGCATAAGACAATGGTACTTAGTAAATGTCATTTGCTCATTCACTTAAAATCAGAAAATAGAATTTAGGGGGCACCTGGGTAGCTCGGTTGGTTAAGCATCCAACTCTTGGTTTCATCTCAATTCATGACCTCATAGCTCATGAGTTCAAGCCCTGTGTGGGGCTCTGCACTGTCAGTGCAGAGCCTGCTTGGGATTCTCTCTCTCCCTCTCTCTCTGCTCCTTCATTGCTCCACATGCCCCCCCCTTCTCGCTCTCAAAAGTAATAAATAAATAAACTTAAAAATATATATATTAAAAAAAAGAAAATTCAGAAGAAAACTAGGTTGTACCTCCTATTCTGCAACTAGCTAGCTGTTAATTCTGTCTCTCAACTTCCTCAGCCAAAAATTAAGTGATGATACCTTGTATAGCCCTAACATTTGGTGATTGCAAAGAAGGAAAAGCAATGGTAATGCTACAATGTAGTTTGTCGAAAGAAACTTTTGATTTCTGAAAAGCTACTGCCCCACCCACTCAGCCTCACCAATTCTCGAGTCACGTGGGGTCCTATGAAAAAACTTGGTGTTAACCTCTCTGTGTACCCACCAGCTTCCAAGTGTGGGAATGGCGAGCCCCTGGTGAGCAGCCGGAACTTGTTTTACGTATCACGGCCCTGCAAGGTGTTCTCACTCCTTAGAGGAAAACACTTAAGTTCGGAGAAATTAACTTGTTTCCCCAAGCCCTGGTAGATACCGGGACTTCTGAAATCTCAATTGCTTAAGTATATTGTCTCAAAGTTTAATTCACATTTCAGAAAAACCTAATGAATCTGTTAAGTGGTTAGAATGATTCTTAATTTTGTTTCACAGAGAAAGAGGATTTTAGAGTTCAAAAGTTCATCATGTAATGTGTCTATCCAGTCTCATTTTATAGATGTTGACATTGATTGACTGGCTTAGAGTGGTTGCTAATAAATATTTGTTGGCTGCATTAATGCAGTCATATTGAATAACACGGCACAGGGAGTTCAAATTTTGCCACTAATTATCTATGTGATTTCTGATTTCAATTTCTCTAGTTATAATTAGTTCAGATTTACTGGCTTCAAATACTCTTCTCAAATGTCTATGATTTTCTGAATCTGATTGCCTGAGGTCCTGGACCCAACAGTAGATAGAGCCGAGACTGGAATCTGCTGTTGAAATGAGTTTTCTTTTAAAACAGTTATCGTTTATACCAGCTGCATTTTTAAATTACAGAATATATGCTTAAGATATATGTTTTATTGTAATGGCTACTGTTGATTCATCAAATCAATTTCAATAGCAAGAGTCTGCAATGTCATCTTTAAATACCGCATATAGTACGCCAACTGACACATAATGCCTGATAAAAGCCTGCATTGACCATACTCTTACTATGTGCCAGGCAATACTCTAAGAACCGCACATGAACTCACTGAATCCACGTGGTAACCCTGCGAGATATGTTCTATTAGTGTCTCCATTATACAGCAAGAGACCTTAGGTATGTGCACACATGCATGTATAAACACACACACACACACACACACACACACACACACACACACACTTAACCTGCCCTAAGTTATCTAAGTTATAGGACTAGTAAGTGGCAAAGTGAGAATTTCTGTCATCATTGTGCATTTAGTTGTTTGTGTTAGAATCAGGGTAAAGATAATATCTGCTCTCCTTAGCAAGAAAGAAAATACAGCTCATATTAGAAGAGTTTTTGAAATACAGGATTTGACATACATGAAACAGCTAAAAAACTAACAACTTACATATGTCAGACTGAAGCAGCCAAGTCTCTGAATGCAGGTTTTGCATCAGTAATAGCAACTGAGGATTTCCAGTATTTCTGCTGCACTTGTAATTGAAAATAGACGTGGGGAGGTAACAAGTCTAGATTAACACAGAACTCTATTTTTTTCTCCTTCCCATCCCCAAAATAGAGAAAACATCTTTCAAGAATGAGAAGAAAGGAAGCTGCTAGGCGTAATGAAATCAAATGCATTCAGAAATCAACTGTAATGCATTGTTTTAACCATCCAAGAAACTAGTGATTCTTTCCTCAATCGCACCTGACATTCTTTTCAAAATATCACCAAATGCTGACATGCCATCATTTGACAGAGATTGCTTGTCAAAACCGAAATATATTCTTAGAGTGCCTTTCACTAATAACAGTCCTCACAGCTGTGAGAACAAGGAAAAATCTCCCACCCCCACTTTCTCCTTTATTATCCGTCCTTTTGGGAAATGTCAACTTGCAGAAATCTTTAATATGTAGAGGATGACTCTATCAAAGCATCAACACCCCTGAATTCATAAAATGACTCTGCCCACTGAAATATCAGTAAGTTAAGGATAAGGTGTGGAGTTCACGGTGCTAGTACGAGTCTGTTTATATTTTCAAAAGCCCACTAGCTAGCCTCTCTTCAATTTGTAATATTTTTGTTCACAGAGGACTTCACAAACTCCACTTTGAAACAAGCCATTAAATCATATGGGGATTATTGCATAAATAATGAATGAACAGAGAAAAATGGGGTCATTTAATTTTCTTTTAAAAGCAATGGACTCTGGATTAATCTTAGCAAGTTCTTTGGGGAGTAAAATTCATTACTTTGTCATAATGTTCAGAGACTTTCTATTTATGATTTTGTAAATTTTATAACCTATAGTGCAGTTTTATAACCTGTATGTAAGTGTGCATTCATACTTTCGGTGTAATTAAATAATTTAACATAATCAACAACACATATTTTAAGAACATGGACTTTTAAAGACAAAATTTTACCAAATAAATGTATTATAAGACAATCACCTTATGTTACATTTAACTATAAGAGGCTTTAAGTATCTCTGAAAAATACTTTATCTTTTAAGAGTTTTGTAATGTGATGTCAGTGCAATTAGCCGGAAACTTATGTCTAAATGTGACAAACACAAATATCCATACACACAAGAGTTCAAATCAACACTATTTATTATATTGAACTAGGAAATAAGCCAAGTCAATTAAATAACAATGGTTTCCATACAACAAAAGGAAACATAGCCACTAAAATGATGCTATAGATCTATATTTATTGAATAATCAATTTTATGACATATTACAGAATATTTAGATCAAATTTATGCATTTATTTGTTATGTGGATATATAGATTTCCAGTTACAGACTTATATTCATGATCTTACCACTTTTTACCTCCTGTATTAGAGTTCAACCAGAGAAGCAGAACTCCTAGAAGGTATACATGTATATATACCCATACACACACACACACACACATATACACATATATACATATATAGACACACACATGTTGTGTGTGTCTGTATGTGTACACATGTGCATGTGGAATGAAAGATGCCAAGGAAGTCAGGAAGTAGCTTCCATGATTGTGCGGACTGGACAAACAGGTCTGAAATCTGTAGTGCAGGCTGTCTGGAAAGGAAGATGATAAGCAAGCTGGAATTCATGTGCATAACCATAGCTTCTGCCCACAAGAGAATTTTTTCTCCATCTACAAGGAAAATTCAGCCCTACTTTTAATACTTTCCAACTGATTATGTCAAGCCTATCCAGATTATCCAGGATAACCTCCTGACTTAGAGTCAACTGATAGGAACTTTAATTATATCTACAAAATCCCTTCACAGTAGCACCTAGACTACTGATCAATTGAATAATTGAGGACCATAAATAAGCCAAATTGACATCTTAAACTAGCCATCACACCTTTCAAACAACTATTATCTCTTGCTTGGATCACTATAATAACCTCTTCTCTGGGCGACTTGTTTCTGCTGTTGCCCTCGTTGACTCTGATCTTGACAGAGTAGCCATAGTAATCATGTAATAAAGGGCAGATTATTACATTGCCCTGCACAAACTCTCCAATACCTTTCTGTTTAGCTTAGAGTGAAACTGAAGCTCTTCACTATGACATACAATTGTTGTGACCTCCTATTCCTTCTCTGACTGTGTTCCTTAGGTCTAACTACCCCATGCCTACCCATGCCCATTCACTCTGTCACAGTCACACTGGCTCCTCGCTATTTTGTGAAAACAGCACAATGCCTACAATTTTCTTTCCCCATGTGAACAGGAATTGGATGATTTCTTAATAGGCTCATCAGTAGACCTGGTATAGCAGAGGAAATAATTGGTCAAAATAGGGCAATATAAATTACTCAAATTTAAGTACACAAAGAAAGAAAAGTGTGGGGGAAAAACAGAATGGAGCTTCAAGAATGTGGAAAATAAATTATCTAGCCAAGGGATAAGTAGAAAACAAAGTAGAAGAAACATCCAACAAGATAATGCCAAATAATTTTCCAAATACATCACATTGCCAAAAAAAAATTGCCAAGAAAAAAAAAAAAAAGAAGATAAACAGGAAAAACTTGAAGTCAGCAAGATAATAAAGACACATTACATGGGAAGAAACAAAGGTGAAAATTAGAGTAAATTCCTTATCTGAAAATACACAACTCTGATGATAATTGAGAAATCTTTAAAGTATTGAAAAAAAACTCAATTCATATTCCTATGTCCTATAAAAATGTCTTTCCAAAAACTCATGTCTAAATGAGAAAGTCTACATGCAAACAAAACTAAGATAATTCAAGAAAATATTTTTTTGTTAGTATTGGCAGGGAAGCATTTGTTAAATTGCACTGCTCAAAAAATGCCTAATAAACATTGCTCAATCTCTCTTATTTCCTCCTTATGTCGGGTGGAAGAAATTGGAGAGGAAATATTTAGGAGCTCGACTTAGCCAAGAATCTAGGTCACTTCATATTGTTGTAAAGCAAGGAAATAGGTCACCACATGCTTCACTAAGCATGCAATATATGTAAATCTGTCTTTCATTAGCCACTGTGATGGAGGAAACAGAATGTTTTGGTAGCTTTTTCTTTGAAGACAATCCAGAAAATAATTGTCATTTCAAAAAATTACATAATAGTGGGTGAAATATTTTAACTAGGTCCTTCTTTCGTAATTTATACAATTGTGAATAGAATTCTTATTTCAAGCTTATATTATAATAACGAATATTACCATGCCATTTTAAAATAAATCTAAAGAAAAAATATCCACACTTAATTCTTTTTCATATAATTCTTTTTTTAATTCTCATGTTTTTTATCTGTCTAAAAACAACAAATGTCTTCAATTCATGGGGGTATTGCAGAAGCGCTCTCTGTTTCTCAGTGGAGAGCAGAGATTCACAACAGAGTGCGGTAATTCTTTCATTAAAGTACAAGCTATGCCTCTTCTTTTTCCATTAAAAGATGCCTTTGGCATGAAATGGAACAGGATTTGGCTGAATCGAAGTAAGGGAAAAGAAGCAACAGGTAAAAAAAAAATACCAGGATTGATCATCGTATGTATATACATAAGGAAATGACAAAACTCTGGAATAGGTAAAAAGAAAGGCAAATATAAAAGCCATTTTTTCTTATTGTGGTTGTTTTAAAAGATAACTGACTGAATAAAGCAAATATAGTAGCAATGTTTTCCAGGTTTATAGCATAAGAAAAAGAAAATTTATGGGGCTCAGTCAATTAAACGCCCGACTTCGGCTCAGGTCATGATCTCAGGGCTGGTGAGTTCAAGTCCCGTGTCAGGCTTTGTGCTGACAGCTCAGACCCTGGAGCCTGCTTCAGATTCTGTGTCTCCCTCTCTCTTCACCCTTCCCCTGCTTGTACTCTGTCTCTCTCTTTGTGTCACTCAAAAATAAATAAACATTAATTTTTTAAAGAAAATTTATGAAAGTGATAGCAAAAAAAAAGATTATAAGAAAGATTTGGAAGTGTATTGTAAGAATACTACCCTGTACAAAAGTCACATATTATTATTTGAAGACTGTGATTAAGTAAAAATGTATATTTTAAGCCCTAAAGCAACCATAAAACTAACACTAAAATAAATTAAAAATAATACTAAATATGAATAAATACTAAAAATAATACTAAAATGAATAATACTAAAGTAAGATGCCAATAGTTGACATAAAATAGAACTAAAGTACTGAACTAATAGAAATCATATAACAAGAAAGGAACAAAGAATAAATGAAATGGAGTGAAGAAGTAGAAAGATTGTAAATTTTGATCTAAACATATCAATAATTGTAATAAATGTAAATGGTCTAAACACACAAGTTGAAAACTGTCAGATGTTCGGGTGGATTCAAAATCAGGACATGATTATATACTGTCTATAGAAATTCTAACTATAAAGACACAGATAGGTTGAAATAAAAATAATAGAAAAAGATATGTGATATAATCACTATACAAAAGAATGCTGGAGTAATTATATAAATATTATACCAATCACACTGCATATGAAATATTATCAGAGCTAAAAGAGTCATTATACAATGATAAAAAAGACTATCATAATTTTATTCTCTTATGTTAATACATACTGTTAGCATTAATAGCCAAAGTTGGAAACTTAGTAATAAGCAAAAGAAAACAATATCCTTGTATCTAATTTTTAAAAGAAAAATGTAAATAGATATGGCATTTCATGTAATATAAATAATTTTAAGGTAGACTTCAATTTTTCTTTTTCACAAAAAGAACTGTCACCTTGTGAGAAGAAAAAGAAGTTGGCAATTATCTGACAAGGAAAAATAAGATTCTAGATTTTAATTTTCAAATTTATGTCTAGTTTTGTTGTTGTTGAGTTTCTTGAATCTATCTATGGTGTTTGATTTTATGTGTCAACTTGAGGGGTCCATTGGGTGCCCAGTTATTTGGTCATACATTATTCTGGATGTTTCCATGAGAGTGTTTTTAGATAATATAAACTGAGTAAAGCAGACTACTCTGCATAATGTGACTGGGCCTCATCCAATCAGTTGAGGCCTAAAGAGAACAAAATGTTGACACTCTCCTAGGAGAAAATTCTCCCACCTGATGACCTTTGAATTGAGACATTGCCTCTTCCTGGTTCTCCAGCAGCTTTCAGCCTTTGGACTCAAACTGGGACATTGGTTCTGCAGATTTTGGATCTGCCAGCCTCTATAATTTTGTGAGTTAATTCCTTAGAATGAATTAATGAATGAACGAATAAATAGATAAATAAATAAATAAATAAATAAATAAATAAATCCTACTGGTTCTGTTTCTTTGGAGAAACGAATACACCATCCCACACACCCTCTTTTTTTATCTTAAGGAGTACAGTTCCTATATTTTCATGTAATGCATATTAGAGTACCACTAGGGTTTCCAATTCTCAGGTTGAAAATTTATTATCCGAGAGAAATTTAAAATTGATTAGGGACTTATTAAAATACTAGCATGAAAATGATGATTACATAGCCTCCTGTAGAAGTCAGGGCTTAGGCAGGGAAATGAATAATTTAGGTAAAAATTCATGTCACACTCAGTAATATAGGAGTCAATCAACTTTTGTTCTGGCAGTCTCTATTTCTATTTTTATCCCTGTAATCTTGCAAGTTGTTTTTTTTCTTCTGCTATTTTAATGAATGCTGGCATAAAGATTCCATTTTAATACAAGTTTAATAAGGAATCTACTTTATTTAATGGCCAGTAAGATAGCATCATCCCATAGCTACAAAGTATACTTCCAAACTGTGATGGTTCTAAGTTATGTAAATTTGTTAATGAAATATTAACATGAAACTGCTGCTAACTTGTGTCACTTGGACTTTACATGGTCTCTTAACTTGTCTCAGCATATTCTGCTCCACCTGACCTTTCACAATATGAGCAAAGTGCACTTTTCCAAAGGCTAGTGTAGTCCTGTCAACCCTCTGACAAAGGCATCTTCCTGTGTTCAGTATCTTCCCGCAGTTCCTCACACAAGCTTCCAAATCGCCTTGTTCAAACTGCCTTGTTTCCTCAGCGTCCTTCTCCTGCTCTCACTCTAGCTGCAGTTCTTTGTTTTTTCTCGTGAGGATGTTCAACTTCTCAAGCTCCTCAGTTTTCCACCTTCTATCCCTCCCACTTCCTTTCCCCAGATGAATCAACCTGCAGACCTTTCCTCAATTTCCCTTTCCCAGCTGTCAGCTTTCTCACCACCCTGAGTCATGCCCCCAGAGCATGACATACCTCATCGAGCACGGTTTTAACTTATTTGGTTCCTCCCTCTCCCTCCCTCTGTCTCTCTCTGTCTCTCTCTGTCTCTCTCTGTCTCTCTCTCTCTCTCTCTCTCTCACTGAATTGTAAACTCTTTGAAGACATCAACATGCTCTGTTGTTATATTTTATCTTATTTGTTTTTGACTTCCCAGCACCCACACAATATTTGGCCTATACCAAAGGCTCAATAAACATGGGTTGAGGTAGTAAATAAATAAACCACACGGTGTACAATCTATTCAAATAATTGGCTTAGTTTGTCTTAGCAGTATCGACAATTCTAGAGAGAATAAGCATATATAGTAAAGGTCTGATGAGGGATAAAGCAAAAACAAAAACAAAAACATCAACTCTCTTTTTAAGTACTCAACTGAAATCTTTGTTTTAACCTATATTTGAAAAGATGCAGCATTTACATTTTAAACAGATCCTTCTCATTACTGTGTAATTTGAGTAATTTTTATGTTAAATAAACTTTTTTCTTATCACACTTAGTCTCATAATTTTCCCTTGCCCCGTCCTTTTTTTTCTCATTTTACTTACTTACAAATATAATCAAACAAATCTAAAGAAAAGTGATGAGTACAAGGAAAAATGTGCACTTAATAGGAAGTGAGGAAGAGCCTAATATTGAAAAGAATCATAGATATTGGCAGAATGTAAAAATTAAAGTTTTTCACTAGAAAAACTTTTTTTTTCTTCTTTTTTTAAAAAAAATTTTTTTAACATTTATTTATTTTTGAGACAGAGAGAGACAGAGCATGAATGGGGGAGGGTCAGAGAGAGAGGGAGACACAGAATCAGAAGCAGGCTCCAGGCTCTGAGCCATCAGCCCAGAGCCCGACGCGGGGCTCGAACTCACGGACCGTGAGATCGTGACCTGAGCTGAAGTTGGATGTTTAACCAACTGAGCCACCCAGGCGCCCCTAGGAAAACTTTTTCCATAACCCATTGATAGTTATACCATAGACATGAAAAAGATAGCTCTGGGAACAATATTTTTCGAAGTCATTATGTTTCAAGTTTGGGGTGGCTTTCTGATTGTGGCGGAGTGTGTCAAATGAGAAGGTTTTTATTTTGCAGTATGGTCAAAAGAACTTACTTGAATATAAGTTATAAGTTATATGAACATGCTTCAAATGGAGAAATAGGGTAATTTTACAGATCTATTTCCTTACTCTCTTCCATTTGCTGTCAATTAAAATTAAATTGGTTAATAACTCATGGATATTCACTAGTTACTTCATGTAAGACAGGTGATTTTAAAGATCAAAGAGAAAAGTAAAGACATAAATATATTGTAGCAGTCAGAATGTGGGGAAACCAAATTGGGGTTTTCTAATGAAGAATTCTCATAGATATGCCTTATCGACCTGTTGCTGAAACACATCTGTATCTTTGTGCAGATGAAACTGCTTCATTGATTGACTCCCACTCATTCGCAATTTGGTCTGTCTCACGCGCAAATTCACCATCGCTTTCCTTAGGTTCAAAGTGGTTAGGCCTCTTCTGTATCACAGAAGCTTCCTCCTTCTCCACCTTCACATTAATATTGTACAGTTTTGTCTTAATTTTGTCTTCTTGTTTTGTTTTGTTTTGTTTTGGTTCAGCCATGGTAAGTGGTGGAAGCTTCTCAGCTGCACAACAGCGGTGACCACTGGGAAGAGGTACGCTTGGGAGTTCAGGTGAATTGCTATTTGTAGGACGTGCTCACTTAGATGGACCTTACTGGTTCTCAGAATTGGCTGTGCATTTTAACTTCACAAGGACTTTAAAAAATCCAAGTATCAGGGTTCTATCACTATAGACTCCTATTTATTTTGCTTACAGTGTGATCTTGAGACCAGGACCTAAAACTATCCCCATTTACTGCATATTAATACCACTCCCTAGAATCTCTTTCTCTCCCAATTCCCTCAACAAAAGGTGCCCTTAATTTGGATGTTTTTGAGTCAGAAATAAAGAAGGATATGCTATTTAGTTATTGAAGCCAATATCACATTATTAATGTGCTTCTAAACAGGTATAACTTTTGATAATGGAATATTGGAATTTGTGACATGAATCATCTTTAATTAGGAAATATTATCAGTAATGGGAAATGTTTCTAACGCTATTATAAAAGTGTAGGACTGAGAATTCACTGCATGGGGAACCAGCAATAAGACAATGTCTTGATTAATAAATGGCAAACAATCTAGAGGATTCATTCAATAAGTACTGGGCCTAACATATAAACAACAGTAAATATTTTATGGGGAAATGCGCAGATTATTTTACCCAGCAATAGCTACCCTTCATGTTAATTATTTATGAGGGTTGTTTTACCTACCTTTATTTGTCTGGTTTATGCCTGTGCATTTTTGTAAATTTCTTTTACACAGGAGAAGACAAAGGCATTAGAATTTCATAGTTCATTCCAAAGGGAAATGCTAAATTTGCACTTATATAGGACCAAAGGGTTTAATCGGTTAAAGAATGAATGTTGTAAAATATGCTGAAAAATTAATATAATTGAAAAATGGAAGTATTTCTTATAAATAGAATGCCCTTGACTATGAATGCCTGCACATAAGATTAGGAAGATTGGCCTGGATAGATCTGTCAGTTTACAGAAATAGATACGATGTAAAAAAAAAAAAAAAAAAAAGTTTTAATCCATATAGGGAAAACGTATGGATTTTTCCAATTATAAAGGTAAAAATAACCTGAGAATAAAATTTAATACCTGATTACTACATTCTCTATTGAGTGAAAAGGTAGCCATTCATAATTTTCAGTACAATCTTACATTTTGACAAAACTGAGAGAAGATATGTAAGCAATGTTGCTTTATATTTTAGTAGATTTAGATATGCTGTAAATATTCTTGTTGCTTCTGTCTCCTCATGGCACGTTCATTTGTCTTTACACATAATTTACCCCCAGATCTTTCACAGACCTTCTAAGCAGATTCTTTCCCCCATCTATTTGGTTCCTTGTTAACTAAATTGAAAATAATTGTAGAAATTGAATATGTCCTAAAACAATAGTCCTTCACCAATTTATCAGAAGCTACATTGAGTGCGCTCTTTAATTTTTTAATTAAAATATATTAACTTTTAATGGAAAGAAGTTTTGAGAGGTAGCCAGAAGTGAACTGAAGCTTGGAAATAACATTTCATAGCTGGCTCAGGCAAATCCCTAAGGGTTCCCGATTTTCATTTTCTCATCTGTGAACAAAGGATAAGTCTACCTATATTGCAGGGTGATGAAAAGGAGTGTAATAGTGTAAGTGAAGAATGTTGT
This sequence comes from Panthera uncia, assembly GCF_023721935.1. NCBI lineage: Eukaryota > Metazoa > Chordata > Mammalia > Carnivora > Felidae > Panthera > Panthera uncia. The sequence continues at coordinate 51,212,575 of NC_064813.1, forward strand.
GGTGCCTGTTATGCGCTAGATCATTCACAAACATGTATATTACTATTATTCAGTACTACTATTTCTGTGCTATTATTTATTACAATTATTTTACTCTAATTTAATATCTAATTTATTTTTACAACATCATATGAACTAGACCATATTAATTATTGTTATTTCATATAAAGGAAACTGACACTTGGAGAAAGTAGATAGCTACCTACAGAAATATTTGAAATAACAGAGTTAGTGTTTGGCTCCAAGCCACCTGCCTGAAGAATCCAGCATCACTGTGTCCTTCCAACTGTTATATTATCAGTTGGAGAAGTTGCTACTCTTGGAGTCCACTATCTGAGAATTGTCTTGAGAGGTCACTATATCATCACCCTGGGTCTTCCTTTGTCTCCTTTCCTGTGTGGATTCACCTACTTTCTGTATCCAATTCTCCTCTCTTCCTGTTTTACACCCTTGTTTGGTCAAACACATCTTTCCTGAGAAAGGAGTGATATACTTTTTTAAAAGTATGTCTTTTAAAAACTTTTTTTGGTCATTTTAAAAACTTTTATTACAGAAATTTAAAACATGTGCAAAAGGAAAGAATATCATGTAACGAAACCCCATATATCTATCACCCAAATTTGATAATTCTCAATGTGTGATCAAACACCACCATGGTTTATAAATCAAATAGGCTATTCACCTCTAATACTTAAGCATATATCTCTAATCTAATATTTTTACATACTATCATAGTAACATACATTATATAATGCTTTAGCAGCCATTGGTAATTATAGTGTGGAAGAGGTAATATTTGAGACTAAACTGTCCATTTTAAGAACATAATTACTGGATAGTTTTTCTGATATAAAATTCTAGGAAACGAATCCTTTCCCATCCTATTATTAAAGGCCTTCATTAATTTCTTTTGTTAATTTCTGGCTTCCATCATGGCTATTGAGAAGTCAAACTCTATTCACATTCTGTATCCTTTTTGTGGCCCTGATTTTTAATCTGTGGGATATTTTAGTATCTTATTGTTATCCACGGTATGCTGGAGTAGCACGACTGTGTGCATTGGTGGGTGCTTTTACTTACTGTCTTACGCCTGCCACAGATGGCCTCATGTTCAGGATTCATTTTCATCCTTTTGGATATTTTTAAAATGACTTTTAGACTTTCTTTCTGACTTACTGATTATTACTTTTTACGTTTGTTTAATGTTTATTTAGTTTTGAGAGAAAGAGTGAGACAAAGCATGAGTGGGGGAGGATTAGAGAGAGAGAGGGAGACACAGAATCTGAAGCAAGCTCCAGGCTCTGAGCTGTCAGCACAGAGCCCGACGCGGGGCTCGAACTCACAGACCTTGAGATCATGACCTGAGGCAAGGTCGGAAGCTCAACTGACTGAGCCATCCAGGCGCCCCTCTGACTTATTGATTATTTAGGAGAGTGTGTGATTATTTAGAAGTTATTGTCTTGTATTTTAGCCAGAAAAAGTCAGTCCTGGCTTATATGTGTAGGCTCTGGTTCCAAGGACAATTTTATTTTCAGAGCCCTTTCAGTGTTAGTCTGGTCTGCTTTATGTACCTGCTCACCAGAACACCATGTTGGATTTCTGTTGATGTCACCCATGGGGTAGACACTTACCCGGTGCCTGGTGTGGCTGGGTGGAGATACCAGGCCCACAGAGTGGTGAGTGCTTTTGTGCCTCTTCCCCAAAATCCAAATGGAGAGGATCCTGCTTTGGTGTCCCCATGGAGTGGAGTCTTTCCTTGAGGCACCGAGTGCAGTTAGGTAGAGTATGGAAGACTCATAGATCAAAGAACAGTATTTCCCCAGGTTTGTTCTCTAGCCATGCAGTTGTAATGGCCTTTCCTCCAGAGAGCAAGTTGCCTTCCTGGGACACTGGGAGAAGAGTTGAGAAGCTGCTAGAAAGCCGAGTTGGGGGCAGGGAAGGGATCACCCACCCTGTCTGCACGTGGGCCATCCATCTAGGTAAAGTAGGTCCCTGCGGGAACTGGTTGGAAGGTGGGGATGGCTTCCCCAGCCCTGGCTTTCCTGATGTCCCTATTGTGAGTGATACCAGCTTCACCTGCAGCCATTTGGTGAGAGATGGAGTGCTCATACATTTTTTTTCCTTTATTTCAGTTTTGCTCTGTTGTGTTTTGTTTTCTGTTTGTGAGCTTCCTTAACTTTGTCTTCCAACTCTCCTATTAGAATTTTAAAATTCTACTATTTTATCTTTAATTTTGGAAAACTCTTGTTCTTTAAAACTTCTTGGCATACCTGAGTCACTCAGTCAGTTAAGCGTCTGGCTCTTGACTTTGGCTCAGGTCATGATTTCATGGTTAGTGAGTTCAAACCCTACATCAGGCTCCACATTGATAGTGCAGAGCCTGCTTGGGATGCTCTCTCTCCCTCTCTCTCTTCCCCTCTCCCACTCATGCTATCTTTCTCAAAATAAATCATTAAACATTTTTTAAAAACCTTCAAACTTCTTTGAAACAACCATTATTTTATTGTTTTGTGGCAATAAAACCTTTTTTTATCTTTAAGGTGTTAAGATTTATTTGACAATTTCTTCTTTCCTCTCAGCACTGAGACTTTTTTATTTCCATTTTGCTGCTTGCTTATTTTGTTTTTAGTTTTTCATACTTCAGGCTTTCCTCTAATGTCTGGGGACCTTGGCTCACTATTGACACTTGCTACTGAGGAGCTAAAATGACAATAAGATGTTCTGTGCATCCTCTAGCTTATTGCTAATGGATTTCTGTGAAAGGAATTGGACCTTTTTTTCTCTTTTAACCGAATTGCATGAAAGATAAAATCCAAATGGTGCTAATTAGCATGATTGTCAAGATTTCTAAGATACATTTGGTTTCATCATACTGAAGGGAATATACTTGGGGAAAAGTACGAGGGTGATTGGTGGACATCGTTTGTGTTCTGGAAAGACAGTGCCTTGCAACCATACGATGTAGCATTCATTCAAGACATTTAGCAGGTATATTCATCCAGATGAGATGGTCTCTTCTGACCTGTTAAAATGATGGCAGTCAAAGAGAGATGAATATGCTTCTCAGAGTCCTGAGATAAAACTCACTCAGATGTTATTATTAGCATCTGTGCACCATTTTTTGAGGCATTTGGAAGAAGATGGTAACTCTCTGTCATGTATGCTAAAGGGCTTTCTTTAATATCCTCTCATCAATAAAACTTTTGACTTACATGAAGCCAAGATTTGTTCTTTTTATCAATCTTTCGCTCCCTATTTGTTATTTATATACACATTAATCTACATTTGTAGAGCTACTCAGTTCTTCTACAAAGAATTTCTGGTCTCCTTCTGAGAATCTAAACCCCTGTTTGCTATTGTTCAGGGAGGCAAGGGTGAGAGGAGCTGGGGAAAATTCATTTTTTTAGTGTGCAAACTTTGGTACCTATTCCTGCCCTGAATCAATCCTGATGTCTCCTTGTTAAGAATATCCCTCATTCAGTTACTAGGGAACAACCTCTTGTTTTTGCTGAGTTGGCAGAAGGTTAAATAGTCTGCTAACTAGGAGGGATCTGGGCACCCTAATACTCCTCATACAGACTTTCACCCAGTCTTACTATTGAACAACCTGGAGAGATACGTGTGTCTCCAGATCCTAAGACTTATTTAGATTCCATGGCATAAATCACCTTGGCTTTTAAAAAATTTTCTCCAAGCTGCTAAATCTGCTATCATCAGATAGCTACTTTTCAGTTTCCCAATTTTTGTTGATACATCTTGCTTGACGAGGTTATTCTTCTATTTTCATCAATTTGAGGACTATGATTTTTAAATTATTTGACTGTCATTTTATAAGTATTTCATGAGGAATGGAGATAAATGTATGTGTTAAGTCTGTCATATTTAAATGAAATCATATATTCATTTTCTATATGAATTTGGATATCACTTCAGGAAATATAACCTGTCCTTTCTAAGGCTTACTATTATATTAATATTATATATTTATACATAAATAGATGGACATGTTCCAAATGACTCCACTAGAAATTTCAAAATTTACTAATACATGGTAAGGAGAATGGAGTAATGTTGAGATTTATTTATTAGATCTTTTTCGAGAAAAATTTTATCAAAGTAATCAACGTGGAAATTCTACATTATGATGTCATCCAAACAACTGAGTCCTTCAGATTCCTGCTCTGTTCGACAGAATGCACAGATTACTTTTCATCTTTGTCTAGTAGAAAAATATTTACTCTAATACCAACAAAAATAACAAAAAGACCTACTTTAATAATATTTAAAGTGAAACCAATTGTAGTCTAAGATGTTTACTGACCTACAAAGTTAAAAAAAAAGTTTTCTTAAAAATATGGGTAGTATGAATGTTCATAACTGATGGTATTTTTAGTTTTGTTTTATTTTTCATAAGATTTGTTGATTCCCACTGTCAACCTAGCTGTTCTGGTAAGTATTAAGGGAGCATGTAAGTTGAGATAGGCAGACACTGTTCATTTTAATGCAGGTAGTGTTAAATGGATAGAACTATAATAAATAACTGAGTTCTCATCCTTATGGACATTTTGTGAATCCGTCAATTACAGTCACATGATTCCGATGAGAAGCCTTAAGGCTGCAACTACATCTACACATGTTTGTAGGACCTGAGTAGTTATTTCATGCAGAACGCAGGATAACCACCAAAAAAAGTTAGCTCGTTTTAGTTACCTAAAGTTAGTTACGATGGCAAAATTAGATCATCTGTAATAAAATACTTCACTAACACCATACTTTATCAATAATTGAAGTAAAATGAAATCATATGCAACTATTTTCCAAGTCTTTTATCTAAGAGAATCAGGAGTAACTTTTAGTTTCAGATGTACTCTGTATTTTGCAAGCAAGTGTTTTTGAATTTAATTTATAGTTTGGACTCTACCCACGTACCAAAAAAAAAATGATTTATGGATTATTCAGTACTTTTTGATTCCAGGTGAGAAAAGCACACACTGAATAATATATGTAATAAAGGGAAATGGATCAGCTCAGATAGCTAAATAGTAGAAAGCTCAAAGAGGATTGAAAATACATTTGAATGTTGCAGAAATCATTCTCACTCTCTCCTTCTTTTTATTGGCCTTCTCTATTCCCCTCAACAACTAGGTATGTTTTCTCTATGTGAGGGAGGGTATAGTTTAGGCAGATTACAAAATTGCATCCTCCTAGCCTTGGAACAACGAGTTTTAAAGCTCTGACCTTCAGTTTGAGCTCAAAGGTACTGGGAATGAACTTTCATGGGGCCAGGGGTCATGGGTACTCTTATGAGCTGAACTGTGTCCCCTTCAAATACATGTGTTGAATCCTAACCCCTGATACCTTAGAATGTGACTGCATTTGGAGTTAGTGCCTTTAAAGAAGTGATTAAGTGAAAATGAAGCCATTAGTTTGGGCCCTAATCTACCATGACTGATATCCTTTTAGAAGAGGAAATTTGGACACACAGGGAGACAGCATAGAGGCAAAGACCATGTGAGGACACAGGGAGAAGATGGCCCCCTGCAAGCCCAGGAGGCCTCAGCTAAAACCAAATCTGTCAACACCTTGATCTTGAACTTCCAGTCTCTGAAACTGTGAGAAAATAAATTTCTGTGGCTTAAGCCACCCAGTGTGTGATACTTTGTTACCGCAGCCCTAGAAAACTACGAAAAGTGCCATGATTGGTTGTGATCCCTGACAACCCCTGTGGCCATGGGAGCAACATGCCGTAACTGTAAGTTCCGACTGGAGAGGCGTGGGTACTGTGGTGGTAAGAATGAACAGCTCTACAAATAAAAAAAGGAGGTGGGCACATTGCCAGAAAGAGAAAGGAAGCCTCAGGAGACAAAACAATGGTGTCAGCAAATCATCTAATAATATTAAACCATATATGGCATTATATTTTTATATTTGAATTATAAAATATATGAGTAAAATCATGAAAAATAAAGTGCAGGAAAATATTAAAATGAACAACCTTGTACTCACCACCAAGATAAAGAAGTCAAATGTTACCAATATTTTGAAGCTCACTGTGTGACCCCAACCCTTCCTTCAAAAAGTAGTCATTTATCTTGAATATTTTGCCTTTTATTCTCTTTCTTTTTGTCATAGTTTTAGTAAGTAGATATCACCCAAAATACTTTTTTTTAGTTTGGCATCTTTTCAGGCTTTACAAAAATGGTGTCCAACTCCAAGCATGCTTCTGCAATGTTCTTATGTTCTCAATATTGTAAGTATTAGCTGATACATGTCATTGCATTTTTACAGTTACACAGTAGGGAAATTCTACACTAATTATGTTAAGGTATGAAGATATACTCACAGACAGACTAAGGTCACACCTATTTTTCTGTTTTATAAACAATACCATTCTGCTTCATATGCATGACTCCTAACACACACAACACACACACCACGAAATACACATGAGTCCTCTGCCACAAATATCTAGGGGTAGAAGATTACAGAGTAGTAGTTTTCAACCAGGGGTGATTTTTTTCCTCCCTGAGATATTGGGCAATGCCTGGAGACATTTTGGAAGGAGGAATAAGGAACGCTGCCATCACTTAGTGGATGGAAGCCAGAGATGCTGGTAAACATCCTACAAAACATGGGACAACCCCCAAACAGTGATCCAGCTCAAAGTCTCAATATTGCCATGGCAGAGAAAGCTCAGCGTAGAGGACATGAACCTTCAAACTTGTGGTCCTTTTTGCCCACCAGACCACAGCTCCGAAGAGTTCCTTGTGCTCCATATCTTGCCAATACTTTCTACTGACAGACTTTTTCATTTTTTTTTTTAATGTTTAGTTATTTTTGAGACAGAGACAGAGCATGAGCAGGGGAGGGTCAGAGAGAGCGGGAGACACAGAATCTGAAACAGGCTCCAGGCTCTGAGCTGTCAGCACAGAGCCCGACGCGGGGCACAGACCCACAAACCGTGAGATCATGACCTGAGACTTTTTCATTTTTAACCATCATCTTCATTTTCTGAAGTCATTGAGAGTTTGACACTATTTGTTGTTATTTTCCTGATGACCCCCATTCTTTGTGAATTTCTTTTTCTTTGTTTTTGTAACATTTTAGTTCTGAGCTTATGGACGGTATTGTCATACAATACAACTTCCCATCTTTCCAGGCCCTCTTTTTATGTCTTGTTTCATGTGGAGAAACTGAAATTCACGGCCTCCAGGGAGCAGTAACTGCTACTAAGAAAATCAGCCACTAGCTTTGATGCTTGTTACTTACTCCAGATTTATGTTTGCTTTCTTTTTTCTTTTTCTTTTTCTTTTTCTTTTTCTTTTTCTTTTTTTCTTTTCTTTTCTTTTCTTTTCTCTTTCTTTTCTTTTCTTTTTTTTTTTTTTTTAATTCTCTCTTTTCTTTTTCTTCCCCATCTCCCCTGGTAGTTTATCTTATTTTTCAGGTTTTGAATTTATAAGTATTTTAAAATATACTTTATCTTAGATGCACCTGGGTAGCTCATTCAGTTAAGCCTCCAACTTTGGCTCAGATAATATCATGGTTGGTGAGTTGAAGTCCCATGTCGGGGCTCTATACTGACAGCTCAGAGCCTGGAGCCTGCTTCAGATTCTATGTTTCCCTCTCTCTTCCCCTCTCTTGATCATGCTCTCTCTCTCCCTCTCTCAAAAATATATAAACATTAAAAAAATTTTAAATATACTTTACCTTATATTTTTGGTGTTTTATGCAGAGCAGATTGATCCGGGTATGTAGCCTATTATAACTGAAACTGACCTTTGGGATCATATTTTAAGCTTATATTTGCATTTTATAAAATTCAAAGTGATATACAATAATTGAATTTTTTACTATTTTCCTCCTAAAATTCTATGGTACTTAAAGAATGGTAAATGTTTTAGTGTTTAATTACATGCTTAGAAGGCATAATTGAAATTGTATAAATATATTACATGCTAAATGTCAAGAAAATTTCCTTTACCACCCATATGCAAGATGCCGCTGAATCTTATAAAATATATGTGACTTGTACCTTATACCCAGTCTTCTCTCTTCATTTGTTCTCCAAATCCTTGATGAAGGTTACCCCTCTATCATATTTGTTTCTCCTTTTTTTTAAATTTAAATTCAAGTTAGTTAATATACAGTAGTGTCTTGGCTTCAGAACCTAGTGATTCATCTCTTACATATGACACCCAGTGCTCATCTTGAAAAGTTCCCTCATTAATGCCCATCACCCATTTAACCCACCTCCCACCCCCCTCCAGCAACCCTCAGTTTGTCCTCTGTATTTAAGAGTCTTTTATGGTTTGCTTCCCTATCTGTTTTTATCTTATTTTTCCTTCCATTCCCCTATGTTTATCTGTCGTATTTTTCAAATTCCACATATGAGTGAAAACATATGTGCCTTTCTCTGACTGACTTATTTCACTTAGAATAATACACTTTAGTTCCATCCATGTTGTTGCAAATGGCAAGATTTCATTCTTTTTCATCACCAAGCAGTATTCCATTGAATGTATATACCACATCTTCTTAATCCATTCAGAAAACATCCAGATGGCTAATAAACGTATGAAAAGATACTCAACATCACTCATCATCAGGGAAATGCAAATCAAAACCACAATGAGATACCAACTCACACCTGTCAGAATGGTTAAAATTAATAACTTTGGAAACAACAGACGTTGGCAAGGATGTGGAGAAAAGTGAACTCTTTTGCACTGCTGGTGGAATGCAAACTGATGCAGCCACTCTGGAAAACAGTATGGAGGTTCCTCAAAAAATTAAAAATAGAATTATCCTACAACCCAACAATTGCACTACTAGGAATTTATCCAAAGGAGACAAAAATGCTGATTTGAAGGGGCACATGCATCCCAATGTTTATAGCATCATCTCTCTGACTGCTTCAAGAAGCTGCTTTCTCATTTCCTCCAACTAGGAGCCATTTTCACACTGTTGCCAGATTTCATTTCCTCTGGACATGTTACCTGTCAGTTACCTGATAGACTTTTGTGGAGTCTTTCGTGTACCAAATAAAAATGACTTTGTTTTGTCATCTGGTCATGATAATTCTTTTGATTTTAGCTCTCTACCCTTTTTACCATGCCACATGTGGTTGGATTAAAATGAATTTAAAGTTCCTATGCTTGACTTTGTATATGCTGTGTTTAATCTTCCTAAAATTGGCATCTTCCCAACCTTTTCTGGATCATCATTGCTGTTCTATCTAGACTGAGCTAAAATCTACCTTTTCTATGAAAGCTGCTTTTAATCTTATGGCAGAATTGGTGACTCCCGTCAGTGGGCCCTGTAACATTTTGACATTTTATTTGATAGTTCTGAAACAGCATTTATCCTATGGTGCTATGCTGGTATTTGACAAGACTAATAAATCTTTTTCCTCCTCCTCCCATCCTTTCAAAGTTTGACATCTACTGAAGGAAGACGGAGGAAACAGCCATGTGGAAATCAAAATGTCAGCTCGGTTACCAATAGAGCTGTTGGAGAAAGTGGCATCCTGGTTTTGTACTCCAGTGTTCCAAAGACTTACCCATCCAGTGACAGCATTGGAAACCCACAGCCTTGACACAGTGCCTAGGCTGAGAACATATCAGAGCACACACTCTCATTTAGGTGACCACGTCTAGAAGAGTGGTGGTTAAACCATGAATACTCGGTCTCAAAATGTACTCAACTATGAATTGGAGAAGAAAACGAGAAGGCAGAAGGAAAGCAGAAGCATTATGCCATTGAAATACAAAGCAGGAGAAAGATACTGCCTATTTCCCATGCTTTTTTGTGTGTTTTTTCCCTGGTACCATATTTATTTCCAGGAATGCATTGTTTGAAGGAAGAAACATATGCATGCATCTTTGTAACTTCCACACCAACTATTTATATAATATTTTGTTGACTATTATAAGATTTAAAGCTAAACTGACAGATTTCAAACCCTAGTTCTTCATGTGTAATATGAGGGTAATATCATACAAGAACTTCTGTAGAGTGTACATAATATAAATAATACCTTTATTGAATGGCATACTTTAAACCTCACTTAATGTTAGTTACTATAAGATATAATTTAATGGTTTTCCATGACTGATAGGTGAAATTTTCCTTCTCCAACACTCCTTTGATCCATTCAAAATTTTCAATTAGCCAGTCTCAAATGTTCTGTTCCGAGGGTTGCTATTAATCAAATGATTGGAAAGACAAAGGACAAGGGCAAAAGAACCTGAGAAAAGTGAAGAAAATAGTCCAATGTAAACATATAAAGGAATAGAAAATCTTTCTCACTTTTCTGACTTTAGGAAATGAGGTATGCTCCTTAAGTAAATTTCCAAGATAACTGAAGTTTAACTGACGGTCTCAAAGGCTATGGAGGAGCTTTGCAAGCCTCCAGGATCCTGTCCTTTGCCACCCTCAGAAAACACCGATCTCTGAAATTCTCAATGCAATTGACCCAGAGCTACAAAGCAATCACTGACAGTTAATTGGAATTCAAATCTCTTAATAGTTCTTTCTTCCTTTAGCAATTTATGCTATTATTTTAAAATACCACTCATATCAAAATGAGACCTTAAGGAAGGCAGTCATTTATTTAGGTTATGTGTTCCGTTTTATGAATCATAAAAGGCAAAGGGATGATTTAAGACAGTCTAAAAGGTGTGTTTGTATTTTGGTGTTGATTTGAATTTCAATTCCATGTGTGATGGCTGAGTGTCTTGGGGGAGGGGACGTGGGGTAGAGGAACAGACTCAAGAACACTTACACCTCTTTCCCCAAGGTGCGGTGGGACAGAGTGCCATCTTAGTACAGAGGAGATAGAAAGAGACAGGTATGTAAGGAAAGAGATGAAAGGCTATGACAATGAATTAGAAAAGGAATTCCTGCCTATGACTCTCTCCTTAGTGAGTCCATGGTGAACAACAAACTGTGTCTTTAATTTCCCACTGGTTCCCTTTGGCAAGTACCAAAAATATTCTCTTAAAACAAGAGTAGAAGCAGTTTCTTTCTGCAAATAGCAAGAAAATAAACATGAGCATGGCATGCAATCACACAGTTAAATATCTTGTAGGTTCCCTTCACCAAATAGGATGTGAGAGTGTATGCGTGCACCTGATAGAGAAAAAATGCGTAAGCAAATTTAATATAAATTAATTTGTGGATTTTATAAGTTATTGCAGTTCATGTTATTTTAATCCTAGCATGTATGTCCATAAAAGCAACTTGCATCAAATCCTGACTATATAGGGGTCAAAGACTAGTGACTTTGCCAAGAGAAGTTGCTTGTGTTGAGCAGGGACCAGGGATGAATTCACCTTCCCAGGAGGGCTTAGTAATTTGATATTAGCTAATGAATATTTTACTGGAGTGGGGATTGGAGGAAAGAGGTGTAAAGAAGGACTTTTCAGCCCCTTCTGAGGCCAGTTCAAGGACCTGGAGCTTGGATCTCCAATTGTCTCACTAAGCAAAAACCTGCATATAGTAGCTGCCAGGCACCCAAACTTCCCTGCAGAGGTGAGTGGCCCCCAAGTTTCTTCCATGTATTAACAAGGTCAGTGAGGTTAACCCATAAGCTGGTTAAATATCAGTAAAGGAAAATTTGGTATAAGCTTAATTTTAGAACGTTGTGAATGAGAGGACATTTTCTTAAGCAAATGCTTAAATTAATACCAAATGCATAGTTACTGCATTTGAGTTAAGATCTGTATTGCATAGAGTATATAATTCTTTACATTTAAATATTAATATACTGTAGATAACTTCCAAGCCTCATTATAAAGCCTAATAAAACCCCAAAAGTTTTGTCTTAAATCAAAAAGTTGCTGTAAATTATTTCAGGTTTGATGCCTTTTTCAAGCATATTTCAAAAAGAGAACCCATTTCTCTCTATGTTTCTATAGCAGTGGGTTTTAAATGATGCAAAGAGTATGGGAAATATCCAAATGGAAATTCAGCCATTTTCTGTGAAAATTAAATCTTTTTGTGTAAAATATGAATTAGAAAAGCAACATTTCACAGCATTAGTTTCAGTGTTTAATTTAAGGGGAAGAAGCAGAAAGGGCTCATTGTCTTGGAGGGGAGGTGACCTGAAGGGGTTGGCCAAAAGGGCAGTAGGACTTAGAAAGAGAAAAGCGATTACATTAATTTTAATGGCACAATAGCAGTTTTCAATAAGCTTTATGACAGCAGAAAAGATTGATTTTTTTTGCACTTTGTGCTAAAACATGCAGTGTCCTAAGCTGCATTTTGCCAGAAATCTAATACCTGTAATTTATTGTATCCCATATTCTCAATGTTAAAAGAGGAAAGAAGGCAAAAGTCTGAGGGCTTAAAATATAATGGACTGTAGATTCATTGCTAAAACTCAATTGGAGTCCTAAAGATTTCCTTTTAATTTTAAAATGCACTTAACAAAAATTAAAAAGTACAAGAATAGCTGTAAAATGGTGTCAGAACACTGTGTTTTCCACATTCTTGCTATAAGAAATGATATGAATTTCCAGAGTCTGAAAGTGGGAGCAAATAGCCTGTCGTTTAAACAGAAGACACGCTGTTCTGAGCAAAGACTCTCCAGTCTGCATGCGATATTTTGCTAGAATGAGAGACCAAGAAGCACATTTCTCTTCAGTAGACTTATGCTGTAGTCTAAAGGTCAACACTGCCCTACTGTTTCTTGGTCTTTTTTATACCCTGCAGTCAGAGTGATGACATCCAGATTTTCTCTGTAAGTCACCATTGCCTTGGACACTACAAAATGCAGTTTCCTTCAGGAAATCTCTTCTACACACCAAATCTATGGTCTTGATAACCACAGTACTGATTTCAATGAAGACTCTAAAACATGGGGAGAAATGTACCAGATTGCCATCAGATTAAGATGACCTAGAGCTTTTGGCTTTCCTCAAGCTTAGGATAAACCATTCATATAAAGCAGCAACTGAAAGGTATTAAAATAAGATAATCGGTAAAAATTGTCATCCAGATGAGAAGTAATATTTAATTCCATGTAAATGGAACAGTGAAAAATTAGAGTAGTCCTTTTAAAAAAAAAATTTAGGGGCGCCTGGGTGGCTCAATCCGTTAAGCGTCCGACTTCAGCTCAGGTCGCGATCTCGCGGTCCGTGAGTTCGAGCTCCGTGTCGGGCTCTGGGCTGATGGCTCAGAGCCTGGAGCCTGCTTCCGATTCTGTCTCCCTCTCTCTCTGCCCCTCCCCCGTTCATGCTCTGTCTTTCTCTGTCTCAAAAATAAATAAACGTTAAAAAAAATTAAAAAAAATTTAATGTTTATTCATTTTTGAAAGAGAGACAGAGACAGAGCATGAATGGGGGAGGGGCAGAGAGAGAGGGAGACACAGAATCCAATGCAACCTCAAGGCTCTGAGCTGTCAGCACAGAGCCAGACAGGGGGCCTGAACCCACAAACCATGAGATCATGACCTGAGCTGAAGTTGGGTGCTTAACCAACTGAGCCACCCAGGCACCCCTAAAAAATTAGAGTACCTTTAAAGGGAGAGAACTAAGATGTAGAAAATTTGGAAGCCACCCCATATAAGGACTCCTTTAGAAACCTCACGTACCTTTTCTTAAGAAGAAAGGATTTGGGAAGAAGGAAAGGAAGAGTATGATCAGTGCCTTCAGATATATGACCATCTTTCTATCAGAAAAAGGATTAGAATTCTGGTGAGCTTCTAATGTCAGGTCCAGGACAAAGAGGTGAAAATAATGAAGAAGTAGATGGTTGTTCATTGTTAACCACGACCATAGGACAATTGAGGTTGTAATGGAGGGGATGGTTTCAAAAAATAATGACTTCCCCATTACTTCAGGAAGAACCTAGATGTTCTAAGGAAGTGAGATGATTCCAAAAATTACAGCACAGCTGGTATTTGGTGCACCTTGTGCCCTTATTACAAAGCCATCGGTGCTCATCTTTCAGACTTATCAAAGGAAGAAATGGTCACTCGATTTTATCTTATAATACATGCCTCACGTGTTTGTCACAGAGTTCACCAAATATATATTGTAAATATTTAGTAACAGCCATTATGTCCCAGGTATTTTGCTAGATGATAGGAATAAAATAGGAAACAAGATAAACAAAGTCCTTGAACTTAGAAGATTCTCTCTTGCTGGTAGTAATCTCCAGTTCGGTTATGTATTAAGGAAGGATAGAGGATCTGTTGTGATTGAGGCACACATGGTAAGTGTACTAATACAGAACGGTTGTGTTCATAGAAGTGGAGTGGGAAGGGGATGTCTGTGAAATATTTATTCTGAAGATACAAAATTCACACAGAGTCATGCAGGCTAAATAGTACTTACCTAGATGAAATAGACTGAAGGGTTGGGGGAAAGAATAGAGAAAAAGTGTTCCAGGGAGAAGAAAGTATTTGTGAAGCCCCAAGATTTAAAGGGGGTGGGAGAGAGATATGAATACTCAGTGTGTTTGATGAACTAAAAGAAATTCAACAACGGTATTGCAAGGCACTTGCTAAACTTTAAACTCCCTGGATCGGCTTTCTTTTTAGCCACTGTTATCACATGAACGGTTAAAGAAGTTATTTGTTGTATCAAAATGAATTCATATGCAGTTTTAGAGAGGAGTTGGTATTACTAGAAGTTAAATTCTTACAAAGTTAAGCAGGGCAGATCATATAAGGCCTAATAAGATCTTAATATTTTTTGACTGATCCTAGAAGAAATTAGGATCCAGGAAATAGTTTTAATTATATAACCAATCAAGAGCTATTGTCTTTGTAGAAAAAACAATATTATTTTATTTTTATCAACTATAATACATCAATCCAGACTTTTAAAAAGGATTTTATATCAATCATATTTTGTCAGAGGCTTTTTAGTAAAAATATTTCCAATATCAGACCACAATATGTGAATTGACATACAATTATCTGTAATTCATAGAATAAGTTTTACTTCTATTAAAGAATAATACAAAGGGCTTTTTATTTTTAGTTGGGTTGTAAAAAACACATTTTTGAATCTTAAAATGGAGTATGAATATTTTAGAGTGGTTTGTTTTTATTTATTCAATAAAATAAACACAATTTAGGACTATTTTAAAGATTAAAGTTCTATCAAAGGAAGAAGGTGAAAAGATGCCTAACTGCACGTATTTCATAGCATAGAGGTGAGTGAGCATTTAAAGGACATGGAATAATTTCATGTACAAAACAAACCATTTACTAAATGATAACCTTAGTACCTTAGAAGAGTTAATTTACCTAACATGGGGAACACTTTCCTCACAGGGAGTAGTTGTCTCTTCTCAGACTCTTGATAATTTTTGAATTAAAAAAAGGGTGAAATAAATGGTCAGATGTAATCTGTCTTTTGTATATTGATTATAATTACTATTAATCTTGGTGATTGCTACTGATGAAGACAGATTTATTCCTGCTAAAATGGAGAAGGCTTTGCTTTCAGAGTTTTTTTTATTTTCTTTTTACATATTTATTAGTCTTTCACAAAGTACTCGATTAATCTTCAGACTTAAATTAGCAAACCCATCAAGCATTTGTCTCATTAAATGTAGGCAATGGAAATTCTAGAATAAAGTGATGCTTTGCCAAATTCACTCTTGATGCAGAATCATTGGTCATGTCAATTCAGAAATCCAGAAAACTCTATAGTTGCTAGACTTATCATTTATACTTCACCTACTTCTGAAAGAGAATTTTGTTTGTTCACAGTTCACAGTAAAAACATACCCACTCCTAGAACCTTGCCTTAAATCTCCCAGTAAAACTGTAGCTAAGAAAACATCTCAGTGCAATGGGGTGCAGGTAACAGAGGCATGATAGAAGAATAATCCAGCATCCTTAGAAGTAACAAAATGAACTCTTCAATGAAAGCCCAAGAAATGTAAAAGTCTACAACACTGTGAGCAAGTACTGATAGGTAAAATGGAATATGGATGAATTATAAAAGAGGCAAAGTTAAACTTACATCATAAGCTGATCACTGGGCAGTTGAATGTAAAATAGTACAACAGTTAACTTGCAAACTTTAAGGGATTTTTCTCATATGGAATAGATAATACAAATCTATCCTGCTGATTGTCACATATAGAGTCTGAGAAGATCCAAGGCTGGGTTCAAAGGCCATCTCTATTATTAGGCAATACTTTTCTTTGTTGCCTAAATAGTCCCATTTTTCCTTCTGCCAATGTCAACTATCATTCTAGATACCTTAGTTTTCTTAAATCTTGCTTAATTTGCATTTATGGCCCTAATGGGGTTTATGCACTGAACTGTGTCTCCCCAACCAAATTCATATGTTGAAGTCCTAACCTCCAGTACCTCAGAGAGTGACTATATTGGAGATAAGCTTTTAAAGAAGTGATTCAAGGGACGCCTGGGTGGCTCCGGCATTTAAATGTTGGACTCTTGATTTCAGTTCGAGTCATGATCTCATGGTTAGTAAAATCCAGCCCTGTGTTGGGCTCTGCACTGACAGCATAGAGTCTACTTGGGATTCTCTCTCTCTCTCTCTCTCTCTCTCTCTCTCTCTCTCTCATCACACATACACACACAATAAACAAATAAATGTTTAAAAACTTTTAAAAAAAGAAGTAATTCAAGTAAAATGAGGTCTTTAGAATGGGCTCTAATCCAATATGACTTGTGTTTTTGTAAGAGATTAGGACACAAACACAAATGGAAGACCATGTGAAGAAAGACACCAGAGGAAGACTACCACCTACAAGCCAAAGAGAGAGGCCCTCTGAAGAAATCAACATTGCCAATTTCTTGATCTTAGACTTCTCGACTCTTCTAGAACTATGAGCAAAAAAAATTTGTTGTTTAAGCCACCCAGCCTGTGATACTTCATTTCAGTAAAAACTGAAAATAGGAAACTAATGCATAGGGGATTAAGAGAAATTCTAGAAAAAGTTATCTCCTGGTAGAAAGAGCCCATAATCCTAGGAGTTATTGGTGCTTAGAAAAACACCATACTACAGGGAAATGATGTTCTGCAGACAGAGTTCTTTAAGTTTGGAGTTTTATGCTTTAATAGTATAAGACAGGCATGAAATTCAGTGATATTCAATATCTTTAACCCTCTGGATGTATATGGTCATTGTACCAACTACTTTTGACATAGCATATTACATTTTGAACTCAATTCTAGTTTTTTAAAGAAATATAAGATTAAGGAAGTACAGGTTTGAATTGATTCTTAGAAGCAATCATACCTTTTACCTTCATGAGATTCCAAACTCGACTCAATGTACTACTGATTAATTTTATTCAGGAAAAAAAAAACTTAGATATCATAAAAGTAGGAAGAATCATTACATGTTTAATAGTTAAATGATCCCCAATAAAGACATTACCAAAATACAACAATTTTCAAAATGTCTTATTTTCTCTATTTATAATTATTATCCATTTTAATGAACTATTTAAAATAAATCCCAAGCATTATGTCATTTCACCCTTGCTATATAGCACTAAAAGTATGGATTTTTAAAATATAACTATGTTTTATTATTGTATCCAACTAAACTAAAATCATTCTGATATCATCTTAGATTAGTCCATAATCAAATTTCCATGTTTGTGCTTTTTAGCAATTGGCCGTCAGTTCAAACAAGAATCTGAAACAAGGTCTACATGTTATGTTTGGTTGTTTTGTCTCTTAAGTCCTTTAGGCTAGAGCAAAGCATTTTAGCCTTCTCCTTATCCTTAATGTATTTATTTTTCTTTATTATAGACATTGTGTCCATTGTCCTGTAGAAAGAATCATATTCTAATTTTTTTCTGTTTATTTCCTTCTGGTGTCATTTAATTTGATTCTCTAACATCCTCATTTCTACTTCCTGTAACTCCAGATTAGCTCTAGATTCAGACCTCACATTTGGGGAAAAAATACTTCGTGAGTAGTATTGTGAGCATCACACTGCATCATATCCAGAGGCAAGTAATAATGTCTGTAGTCCCACTGTTACTTCTTGGGTGGTTAGAATGTCTTAACATTCTAACACTTGACCCTTCCATTGCAAGTTTTGCCTCAACCTTTCATCTGATGGTTAATCGACTGATGGTTATTGCTTGAATCAATTACTTAAGTGTGGCAAATGGTTATTTTCTAATTTTACAATTTCTTTAACAAGTTAGACTGAGTTTTTCTGTAAAGAAAACAACTTCTCAGCTGAAACTATTTGGTTACCTGAAATACAGTTAGTATGAAAGGGATAGAATAAGTTCTAGGTGCCCTCATTACTTCCAATAGTTTCCAATGATTTATTTGCTTGTCATTTATATGGCTTTCTCTCATTTATTTGACACTCATCATGAACCTATGGAGATTTATTGATATAGTATGTGTTTAGTTATTTGCATTTATTATTCTTTTTGATGCTCAGATAATCACATCATTGGTAAATGCTAGCTAGGCCTTTCAAGTTGTCTCTTCTGTCCTTTGGACAAAAGCTATCACTTTCTTGCTTTCAAGCATAAGCTCTGCTAGGTTCATCTTCAAATTTCTTAGCAACCTAAAATCACCATTCCCTTTAGGGGGATGGTACTTGGAAGCTAAATTCTAAGCACCCAAATCAGGAACAGTCTATGTGCCCACCATATTTGCCCAGGGGCATGCTGACATTCTTCGTACTATTCAAAAGCATTTACTGTAAGCAGTACAAAAGCAAGAAATGTTTATGCCTTTTAATTTATTGTTCTTAACTCAGAACTCTCTTTATCATGTAGTTGCATTTTTCTGAATGCTTTTCAGTATAATCACTGTAGAGGTCAACAATAGAAGCTTACTATGAAGTATAGTATATAATGTAGAAGTACATTATCAAAGTTGCATTACTTAAAAATTCAGATAACATATTATTAGAGAAAATTCACAGAAGAGCAACAGTATCATAACTAAGAAAGGGTATGGGAAGAGAGAGGTTGAAAAAGTAAATTTGAAATGTGAAGTGGTCAGTTGTACACTCTGGAAAATGGTAGAAATTCTAACCTTCAATGTCCCGTTCCTACTGTTTCCTCAGGCAATGGCAGTTATGATGGGAGTAACACATGTGATTCTGGTTGGAATCCTGTTTTCTTTACAAAAGGAAACATAGTTTCTATAATTTACTGACAGGAAGAACAACTTATAAAGCACTTTTTTTCTTTTTTTTTTCCTTTTTTTTCCTTTTTGCTATTCCAAGAGGACCAAAATAAAAATATCACCAGAGGAAGCCCCAAATAGTTTAGAACTTGAGGAACTCTTAAGCATCTTAAGGGAAACTTCTTTATGGAAGGGAAAACTAGTGATCATAGACTTGTCCCAATCACAAAGCACATATCCAGCAATATGGAGAATTCAGCTCATGGCTCTCTACTATCACATATCACTCTCTAGTAAAGAAATAAACTTATTATGTCCTTTTATCTCTTCATACCTCCTATCCTACCACTGTATGAGAATTGGCCTTCATATTTTTAAGGTATTTTTAGCAACCATAATGTTATTTTTATATTTTAATGTAATTTACCAAAAGGTTTTTTTTGTGTGTGTATACATATACATATATATACACACACATATACACATACATATATAAATATACATATATAATATACATATATATTGCCTATATATACATATATGTACATATATGTACATATGTATGTGTACGTATATACACACATATAGATATATATGTGTGTATACATAGATACGTATATATAAACACACACACACACACACACACACACACACACATATAGTAAAAATCAATGATTAGACGATTCAATAGAACCAATCCTAAAAACAACGTCTTATCCCACTTGGTTATATGTGAAATTTTCATAATACGTAAATATGTAATTGTTTGACTAGGATGTTTCTCCCCCTTAAGACACCTTCAGAATTCTGTGAATCATCATTTGCTTTATTTGCAGGAGATATGAGGAATCATGTTTTGTGTTGTCTTATTAAACAATTTGGAAAACTGACTCAAATTCAATCACTGACACACAAAAAGAAAATTACTTTTAAGATATCAGTCTGACTTTTATCCTTCAAAGAACACTCTGACATTAGATGTTGATAGTTTAGCAGAAATTCCAGGGCCCAAGGCTGTTTTACAGCAGCTGCTTTATTGATCCAGACCACATTCAGTTATTTGTCATGGTCTTTTCTAAAAATCTAACTTGCTTGTGTTCAGAGGTGGAAGAAAAGAGCAACAAATGCTTACTCTTGCCTCCTAGCAAAATAACGTGAAAATTCTGACATTATCCGGTGACAGGAGACTTTCGCCATCTTTAAGTCAAATATTTCAGAAAAATACGGATTTCAAGATTGCTAAGTGGATAAGCACCATAGAAAACAGTATCTTGTGGTTAGTGATATGGGCTCTAGATTCATATTGACGGAATACCTTATTAGCCATGTCAACTTGGGCACATTACTTAGTATCCATAAGCTTCAATTAGCCACTTATAAAGTCAGGATAATGATAGGAGCTCAGCAACAATATTTTTCTGAGGTGATGCATGCACCATGGCTGGTTCATAAAAAGTTTTCAATAAATTTTTGCTCCAATTATTCACATTATCAATATATAGAGAGTTATATTACTAATATGAATAATAATAGGTAGTTCCCAAAGACATGAAGTTCATTGTCTTACACTAAGTTTCAGAGGAGTAAGTTTATAAAATTTTACTTTCATTAGTTGGTAATGAAAACTGAAAACAAAGAAAGAAAGGGAACTGAATGTGTTTGGTATACACAATTTTTTCCAGTATTTAATGTATTTAATGTAAATACTTCTGCAAGAAATTTTTACTGGATAGACGAATGTAAAGCTAAGAGCTAAAATTCTCTAGGACCCACAGCATAAACCTGAGCTGAAGTCATTTAGGTTAAACTAAGATCTCAAATGTGTAAATGTTTTAGATACTGGAACTCAATAGCTAGTGTGGAAGATAGCACACTTTGAAGAATCCCAAAAAATCGGAGACAAGTGACAGGCCAGAAGAAGAAATCTTTCTGTTTTGTAAAGACTTTCTTCAAATCCTTGCCAGGTAATGAGTTAAAGATTACTTCTGTGGTTCTAAAGGTGTTTTCACGTACTTATTCATATTGTGTTGCAATTATTTCTTTTGTAACTAATCCTTTGAAAATGGATGCACACACGTGTACACATGCCTGTGCGTGCACACACACACACACACACACACACACTTATCTTTCGTTGTGCCCTAGCAAAAACAGAGGATATTATAATCAGATTGAGAAGGGAAAATGGGTGGGATATTCACTTCCAATCCCCTCTCTCTGTAAAGAGAGCTTTCCTACACTTCTTCCTTTCTAGTCTTATATTTTATTCTAATACACTTTTGCCTGCTGCTGAAAAAAAAAAGGAGGGGGGGCAAAATGGGCATAAAGGTCTCAATTAGCAGTCCCTGACACATCATATTTAAGGAAAGAGCAAGATTTCTCTAAAGACAACATAATCCTCAAAGAATCACCAGGTAAAAATTATGATGGCTTTTTATATCATTACGGAACAGTTTTTGGGTCCTGAAAATGAGTCTACTATAAGTTCTCGTTCTCCAAATCCATCTCCCTGCTTTAAGACTCACTTAGCTACACAAAGACTATGTGCCAAGGGACACATCATGATAAAACAGATACAAATTCCTGCCCTCGGAGAGCAGAAGATACAAACATAACTCATGATCACCACAAGTATCAAAACTGCCCAAGAAGTTAGGCCTCAAATGCTGACAACAATACCTGAAGGAATAAGGTGTGGAAAAAAGGAGGTTATATTATAACTGTCCTGATGGCCTGAAAATGAGGATCATACCTGCCATTTCGCTATTACAGCTCTCGTTTTCTTTAAAATGAATGTGATTGGATTCATTGATTTCTAAAATTTCTTCCAGCTCTTCAATCCTATTAAACAATACTTTGATGTCTTTAAGGAGTTAGCATATTGCAAGAGAGGTCAATTGCTTAAATCCAATGATTTCTATATTCTTTAATTTTGTTATTTTGCTAAAGCTTTTAAATACCCACAGTCTAATTCAGATTCCCTCAGTTAAAACAAATGCTCATGTGAATCATTAAATTCAGTGGTATTAAGATGACATAGATAAACACACTTCTATTTTCTAACTGAATCTTTATACCAGACTTAATTCCTTTTCTGTTGTATTCTCTAAAGTAAAAGTTGGTAAAAATAATTGTATTGTCCGCATATAATAACTCCATAATTTGGTTTCCACTCACAGACTATTAGAATACCTGACCTCCAAGATGCTGTTAATGCAGTTTTGAAATTTAATTTTGATGTATTGATTTTTTCCTAGGGGATGAGAACTATTCCAAATGGAAAATATGATTTGCAGTTTATTTTTTACTAGTAGGGAAAAGCCTAAAGGAAATGTTCATAAAAATAAGATTTAGTTATAAAGCGAAATGAAAATCAGAATTAACTTTTGTTTATAATTATGTCAGTTGTTAAAATAAGTCAGTTGAAGGCATTTTTGGCAGTCAGTTAATGCTGGAGTAGGGGAGCTGATGGTCTGTTTTTGTGTGAGATATTGTTTGAAGGAAAAGAATTGTTGGACCTCATAAAATTAATCGCCTCATCCACTAAATACAGTGGACTTACAATATCATTTTAAAAATCTACAGTCTTGTTAGGTAAGTAAAGAAAATTTGTAAATAATTTATCTTTTATAAACCAACATAACTAAACTATTATTTTCTATAAATTATTTTAGTTTAAATGAGCAAGATTAGGAAGAAAGTCTCCAAACACTGAAAGATCAAGGTCATCTCTTTTTTCCTAACGTTCAACATTCCGATGCAATTATTGCTACAGTACAGCCATGCGTGTGTCCTCGTTATTCCCTTCAGTGCCACATGCAGTATATGAAACAGCATAGGCATTCAACAAAGGATGTGTGGGATTAACTTGAATTGTCTCTTAAAAGACTAGATAGAGTTTAGAATAGAACTCTGCATTATATTTACTAAAGCATAATTTGAAATTTTACCTATTTTTATGTTTGTGTATATCTTGCAAATATACTTTGCCTCTATATTTCTATAGATTTATTATGATATAACACTCATTTATCTTATAAGCCAAGGAAAAATTGCTTTACTAAAAGTGTGGTTTAGCAAATCTGAACTTTTTTTTTAATGTTTATTTATTTATTTTTAGAGAGAGAAGAAGAGAGTGTGAGTAGGGGAGGGAAAGAGAGCAAGGAAGAGAGAGAATCCCAAGCAGACTCCTTGCTGTCCCGACAAGCCCCATGCAGGGCTCCATCTCATGAACTGGGAGATCATGACCTGGGCCGAAATCCAGAATCCGAGGCTTAACCAACTGAGCCACCCAAGCGTTCCTACTTTTCTATTATTATTCATTCTGCCTCCACCCCCCCTGCCCCTTTTAAAATAGTTTTTTTTACTGAAACATCTCCTTTGCTATACAGGGAGGGCTTTTTCTGGCTTTTCGGTATCATCCCAGCATCCTTCTTGTTTCACTTTATGTTTATAGTTCTCTTTTTGTTTTGTTTTGTTTGTTTATTTTTGAGAGAATGATCAGGGGAGGGGCAGTGGAAGAGTGAGAAAGAGAGTCATAAGCAGCCTGACCCATGAGAGCCACATGTGGGGCTCAGTCTCACAACCGTGAGATCATGACCTGAGCTGAAATCAAGAGTCAGGTGCTTAACTGACTGGGTCGCCCAGGTGCCTCAATGCTTATAGTTTCTTATTTAATGTATGTCATCCCTAGAGTCCTGCCCAGAGGGCAGCAACGGTGCCTACCTATAGTTTCAGGGCCTTGCAGTGCCTGCCATTTAATAAGTGCACTTAACAACGGGTCTTAAAATTACATTTATTATAAATTACAAAATTACATTATATAACAGCTCAGACAATATTTATCATTGAATTACAAGACGGCTAAGGGAGACAATAATATAATGCAGAGGGGAGAAAATATATCCTTGTGAGATTGACCACAGAGGTTGAACTCCAAACTCACCTTGATGATGTGCTCGCTGGGGATTTAAATCTGGAAGTATCTACAGTGCTTATTCTGCTATTTTCCATCTGTGTTGCTCCCAAGAGCAGAGCACACCTGCACTGAGGACAGCATACAATTTTGTGACTTTATTAAAGCCTTTCCCAGTGCCCTTGAACCCTTCTGGGAGCTGGAGAAAGCTGCACACAGCACTCTTTTCTTAAGGGACAGACTACAAAATGAAGAAACTTTCAGTTTCTGATTTTTTCGGCCACAGAGTGAACTTTCCTAAATTCATTATTTATAAAATGTAAATATGACATTTATGTGCAAAAGGTCAGAAACAATCATCTACACATATTCCAAGCAAATTAACCTTAAAATGTATTTTTTACAAGTCAAAAAAAAAATCTCATTGAATTTCAATTCAATATAAAGTTTTAATTTACTTAATTTATTTAAGATGTGGGATCTATTTTTCCCCTCATGAAATACCAATAATTTAAATCATCCTGTAAAGAGTTGAGTGGGCCTCATTATATTAAGTTATATTAAGTTAACTACATTCAAATTAAGCTTACATTTTTCTCTTATCAATTATATCTAGACTTTATCACTTCAATTTTTTTTAATTATTCAATTGATTCAGTGTACAGGATGGAACCTAGTCCCATTTCTGATTTTCACATCTGAAGACATTTCATTACATTTCCTCAATAGTGATTTTCTTCACACAAAATCAACCAACTGATAAAACACTTTAAAGAATTCTTTGTTATTCTGGCAACTGGCCTGCTTGTAAAAATTGCAGTTAATCTTTATTTATAGCTTTGTTCCCAATAGTGTCTTGTTCTTGTGAGGAATCCCTTTAATTTCCTCTCTATAATATTTCCACAAACATATTATAAACACAAACGATGATTTGAAAAACAGCTAGTTCTTTAGAAATTAATCAGAATGTGCAAATTATATTTCAAAAATAGTTTCTTCAAATTCTATTGTGTTAATTGTGTGTTAATTGCTATGTAAAAACAGAATTTTTCGGTCACACAGCGCAAAACAACACAGATTCAGTAGGTCACCAAGGAATGAGGTGGGTAAAGGAAGATTATAATCATTATGTACATCTTAATTCCAAACATCTACATTAGAAGAGTGGTGGTCTATTATGTAGCCTTCTCGGTCATGACTCAGAGCCTTACCTCATACTTTCTCTCTGCTGGATTTCCCTATGAAGGCCTGCCTTCCAATTGGTATTTCTCATTTACTTCAAGCTACAGCTCTTCCAGAAAGTATGCCTACCCGGCGTGTACTATAAACTAGTGCCCCTAAAAATCAGACAATAAACAATCAACAAGTAAGGCTGACCAAAAGGAATCAAAGCAATCATGCCAACCCCCTTTTCAGTGTGTAGGAGACATCAGAGAGTAGAGGATCCTATCACACCGAGATCTCCTGGCTCATTCCAGGAGGACACCAGCTACTTAGCTCTAAGTACAACCATCTATCTCTATGTAAGCTGTGGGTGGCAGACCAAAATGAAAATATTGTCTCTTATTCAAAAAACAGAAAAGAAACGTTTTCCTTTTTTTCTGTAATTTCTTTCTTACTTGTTATGCTGTTTTTATTTTTTTATTTTTATTTATTTATTTATTTATTTAGAGAAGGTGCAAGTGAGTGAGGGGCAGAGAGGAGAGAGAGAGAAAATCCCAGGAGGGGCACAGAGGGGGAGAGAGAGAGAGAGGGAGGGAGGGAGAGAGAGGGAGAGAGAGGGAGAGAAAGAGAAGCGGGGCTCACCTGAAGTGGAGCTCGAATTCACCCAATGCGGGGCTGGAGCTCATGTTAAGGTGTTTTCAAATTGCTATTTTATTGCTGCACTCCTTGGGATACAGAATACTTGCCAGATATGAGCTGGCCTTCCTAGTCTCCCAGGGCCCTGCACAATGACTTGCAGGCTAGTGTGGGCACTGGACCCTGAACCTCTCTTTGCTCCAGGCCCTGGCTGGCTTCAGAAGGGGATGGTTGGTGGGTGGGGTCAGAAAAGTAGACCATCGAGAACCCCTCCCCAGGAGGCAGTGGGAGGGGAGACCACGCCGAAGGTAAGACTCCACGAACCTGGTATATGCTCATTTCACTGACTTCATTTAAAAGAGACACAAATTCAAATATAAAGTTATTAAGAATTTTAAGGCAGCATCAAACCCGAGCACAGGACACACTTTGGAGCACAGGGCCCTGGGCTACTGCTCTGTGCTTAGGGGCAAGCCGCAGGCTCTGGCTGTAGGTGTTAGTTGTGGGAGGTTTGTGAGGAAGAGTTGAGAGAGGGGTGAGTAGGAGAAAGGATGAACGAAGGCTATCCTTGAAATTCAGTCTTTTCTGGGTTTGGACTGGATCTTGAGACTAGACTCATGACACCATTATATCCTGTCTCATAACAACAACAATAAACTGTGATTTTCTCAACCACAGACAGACCTGAGATTAAGGAATGGAATGACAGGATATGTCTGAATGGAGAGTTGGGCCAAGTGAGTCCATCTGGTTCAGCATGGCCATCAGTAGCCCTTGGGAGCTGCAGAGCTCAAAGCTCCCAACCGGAACCAGAAATTATCATTTTATTACCATTATCTTTCTTAGGGGACTTGCTCCTGGTTCCTGGGCTGCCATAGCCTGGGGTTAGGGTTTGACTCAAGTCCATAGTTCCTGGGCTTCGGTTTGGCTCCTTTGTATGGTTTAAGTAAAGTGTACATTAACATACATACTAGGAAGGGTAGTCTCTCCAGAAAAAGCTGGTAGAGTTGCCTGCTTCCACAACTTTTTTTTTTTTAAGACAGAAATGATCTTGTCTGTTTAAAACCTTTAGTTGTTTTGCATTGTCCTTAAAATAAAGTCCACTTGCCCTTTGCAGATGGCTTTACCTAGCTATTTCCTATCCCTCCAATATGACATTTAGGTTAGGAATATCTTATGAACCCTCATTGGTTGCCAATATCATAGCTTTCAGTTCTAGAATATAGCTTTTAACTTACATATTATTTTTTCCCATTAGTCTTAAGGTCCTTGAGAGGAAAAATGTCCCAATTATTACTGAATTCCTAGAGTTTCACAGTGCCTGCCACATCAGAAGCTCAATAAGTATTAGTTAAATGAATGAATATTGATCTTTGAATTTTGTCTATGGGGGCGCAGGGGGAGGAACAACAAGCTGATGAGATTTTGGAGTAAGAAAATACCAAGAATATTCATTACAGAATGAAGTCCATCATGATCCCAAGAGTAACAGTTGGCACATCTCCTTCTCCCTATTCTCTGCACCTGGCATGACAGTGGAGAGGGGATGGTGATTGAATTTGCATCAGGCAAGCTTCACAGTCTTTTGGATCCACGTCGACTCCACAATAGGCTCTATCCCTGGAAGGTCTGCTGCAGCCACAGCTGTGGCCCCTCCCACTTCGAATGCTGCTCTCCATTGCATTGAGCTGGATCATGTAGAATTCACTTTAAAATGTGACAGCAGATGCTATCACATCTGCCACAACCTCAAAGTGGATCTTTCCCAAGACTGCTCATCAATTTTAAAGCACTTTCACAGCAAAATGCAGAACAAAATTCAGAATCTGGTAAGAGGCATAGCTGCAGCTACATTTCCAAGACCTTCAAAATCTGGGTGTTGTTTGCCATTAACGCACCCACTAGTAAAAAGTGCTTTCAAAGAAGAACATCAGTGGTCATAATTCACTGGACATGGTGAACACTGGACAAAGTATCATGGGCAAGGTTTTTGACTCTACTCATTCAGATCTATAGGGGAATATGATGACACTGACCAAATTGAATGTAGATCATTATTATCTGTTAGTGTTTGTGAAATTTTAGATTTCTAGGTCCTGACTGAACAACTTTTAGTGCATCTCTATATAACCTGTATCATAACTCATCTAATAAAGTCAGGAAATTAACTCATACTTGAATTAAAAAAGGAAATTATTAATATCACTGAAACAAATGGGAAACAAGTAAAATTGTCATAAATAGGAACTGTGAAAATAAGTATAATGAAAACAGAAGTATTCAACTAAAAATTAAGCTCGACTTATAAAATTTAAAATAAAATAAAAATTAAAATGATATGTCTTGATGTCCCTTAATTTAAGGCAAATAAAAAGTACTTTGTCAATAATAAAACTGTGTTGGGGGAGGGGTGGTGGTGTGTGTGTGTGTGTGGGTGTTAACCAGATCTGAGAGCTGCATATTACTTGTATATCTTTTTTGGAAAGGGTAATGTATTTGACCTCAGATAGAGTCTAAAGAGGAACATCACTGCCCCATGCTCCTCAGGTTTGCACAAGCGAGGTTTCCCATAAACATGCTCCATCTTCTCTCCACTTTACCACTTATTCCACCATAATGAAGGTGAAGAAACTTCTCTAGGTGAGAGCTGGTCAGAAAGCACTGGGCACATGGAATGCCACTTCTCCCTTTTTCTTTTTGGGAGCAGGTGTGGCCTCAGAGATTCCTGCCCAGTTGGGAGGCATGCCTGTTCTTCTGTGGTAACTCATTTTTCTTCAGAAGAGCCAGCAGCATCAGGGGAATACAGATGATGTTTGGCTAATCTGGAGGCTGTTTTTTACCCTCATGGAGAACATTACCTCCTTCAGTGTTGCCTTTATTTACTCTCAGAGGAGAGGAGATTAAACCTGCCTAATTTTAAGGTTCAGTATAAGCTCAATAAATTAGCTAATATTGTCTTAAATCGTCTCCTCTGATCTGGAGTAATAAAAATAATGTGTTTTTTATACCTATTGCTCTTTTATTCCTCAAATTATTCAGCACCAGAACAAGGAAGAGGGTCATTATTTTGAGTGGTGGCCCTCTGTGACTCTCAATGTATGACAGTAAGAATTAATTCCTAACCAGATGAGTTTTTATTAAATTTTCTTTATTCCAAGAAACCAAGTGAGATTATTTCTTAAATTTGTTCTTATTCTGAATGTGTTAATTTATTTGATCATATCTGAAAGGCCATGGAAGAGAGATTTCTTATCCACTCCCTTCTAATTTAGGAAAATATGTAAGAAGAATGTATCAAGGTTTTACAATACTTCTTTATAATGTTAAAATATTCTCTGGGAGTGTCCAGACAAGTTAAAAATAAAACAATTCAAAATAAAAATATTTAAGGGTGTCTGGGTGGCTCAGTTGGTTAAGCGACCAACCTCAGCTCAGGTCATGATCTCAACGGTTTGTGAGTTTGAACCCCACATCGGGCTCTGTGCTGGTTGGGGCAATGTCTGCTTGGGATTCTCTCCCCACCCCTTCTCTCTCTCTGCCCCTTTCCTGCTTGTGCTCTCTCTCTCTCTCTCTCTCTCAAAATAAATGAATTTTTTAAAAATTAAAATGTTTTCAACGTCGCTCCTCATCAGGGAAATACAAATCAAAACCACACTCAGATATCACCTCATGCCAGTCAGAGTGGCCAAAATGAACAAATCAGGAGACTATAGATGCTGGAGAGGATGTGGAGAAACGGGAACCCTCTTGCACTGTTGGTGGGAATGCAAACTGGTGCAGCCACTCTGGAAAACAGTGTGGAGGTTCCTCAAAAAATTAAAAATAGACCTATCCTATGACCCAGCAATAGCACTGCTAGGAATTTACCCAAGGGATACAGGAGTACTGATGCGTAGGGGCACTTGTACCCCAATGTTTATAGCAGCACTCTCAACAATAGCCAAATTATGGAAAGAGCCTAAATGTCCATCAACTGATGAATGGATAAAGAAATTGTGGTTTATATACACAATGGAGTACTATGTGGCAATGAGAAAGAATGAAATATGGCCCTTTGTAGCAACGTGGATGGAACTGGAGAGTGTGATGCTAAGTGAAATAAGCCATACAGAGAAAGACAGATACCATATGGTTTCACTCTTATGTGGATCCTGAGAAACTTAACAGAAACCCATGGGGGAGGGGAAGGAAAAAAAAAAGAGGTTAGAGTGGGAGAGAGCCAAAGCATAAGAGACTCTTAAAAACTGAGAACAAACTGAGGGTTGATGGGGGGTGGGAGGGAGGGTAGGGTGGGTGATGGGTATTGAGGAGGGCACTTTTGGGATGAGCACTGGGTATTGTATGGAAACCAATTTGACAATAAATTTCATATATTGGAAAAAAATAAAAATAAATAAAAATTAAAAATGTTTAAACAACTTTTGATTGTCTACATAAATACAGTTAGAAGACTTGCTCCCAGGGCCTCGGGTATGCAAAGTCTGATACGGTAATGAAAATTACAGCACATTCTAGGTATTAGTAGTGGTCTCAGCCCTCTTTTAATTTTGACAATCCAAAAGATAAATACTCATATTCCTTTTTTTCCCAGCAGATTAAATAAAAGCTCAGAAACATGGAGTTGCATAAATCATAACTCATACAAATCATAAGTGAAAGAACCAATTCAAGTCCAGTTCAGTCTTGCCTGACTTGAGGCCAACTGTTGATTGCTATGTTTTCTTTCTCTGTGGAACTGAGTTGGAATCTGAGACAACAGTCTGGTCTTCTAAGAGTGCCTGGTTCAGGGAAATGTTTTAGCTAGGGCTTGTCACCTCTGATAAGGCATTTTAGAGAGCCAATGGGATGAAGGTGCATAGAGGTTCTACAGGTAGTAAAGACAGAGTGAGCCAAGGCTTCAGGAAAAAAACATGGCATGCCCTGAGGGAAAGGTGAAAAAAATCCTTTTGATTTCACTAAAGAAAGTGATAAATGAATATGTTAACTGAGATAATTAAGTGTGTGAAAATCCAGGCATAAGAGCTTCAACTATTGCTGTAGACAATGGGAGAGAAAGGAAGATGATTGACCTCAAATGAAATTCTTCCTTGAGTCAGGTAGGGAGTAAGTTACATTACAAATGATGATTCTCTTAATATCCATGGCACCCTATCAGGAATGAATTTTAACTTCTATTTTATAGATGGATAATAGAGAGATTTTAGTAAGTTGCTATCCATCACACAAGTAGTAATTGATAGATCTTAGATTTAAAATATGCATTACAGTAACCCTAAAGCAAAGTTAGGAAGGGGAAGGAGAAGGGTGATGTTGCAGTGGGAGAAGGTGTGAGTTGGTGAACTATGGGACTGTTCAAGGTTTAAAAAGAATGCTTGGGAATTACAGCATAGTAGACTTGATAACTGCCCCCCCCCCCATCCCGCACCTCGAGAATACATTCCTCCTCTCCTTCACTGCTTAGCAATCAAGAGGTTTGGACAGGGGTACCTGGGTGGCTCAGTCGGTTAGACCTCTGGCTATTGGTTTCATTTCACAGTGGGTTCGAGCCCCACATCAGACTACACTGACTGCTGTGGAGCCTGCTTGGAGTCTCTGTCTCCCTCTTTCTCTGCCACCCCCTGCTCACTCTCTCTATCTCTCTCTCAAAATAAATAAATAAACATTAAAAGAGAGAGAGAGAGAGAGAGAGAGAGAGAGGGATTTGGAGAGATTAACTCTACCCTTCACCCCAGAGTATCCCCTACTTTGTCATGGAAATTTCCTCTTCAGAGCCACAGCGACAGATTCAGAGAAAATTAGTGCATCAAGAGCTCTGGCCATAAGCTTTGATTCAACAGTAGTCCAGTCAGTGTAAAAGTCAATATTTTTATTCAATAGTTGTGAAAAGACCCCCCTCTTTTTCTATCCCCAAAGGTGAACATAGCCCTATTGCTATTAAAACAATCTTCCTTTCATGGGGGAGGTCATCCAGGGAATGAAGCTAACACATAGAAGAGGGGCAGATTTACTAAGTGTGAAACAGCCTAGTTTTGGGAGTTTGAGTTGCTTGAATCTTTATATTCCTCAATAAGTTCTTTCTTTAAACCAAAATTAGGTTGAGTTTTCTTTTTCTGTTTTTTATTAATTTTTTAATGTGTATTTATTTTTGAGAGAGAGAAAGACAGAAAGAGACAGAGAGAGACAGAGTGTGAGTGGGGGAGGGGGCAGAGAGAGAGGGGGAGGGCACAGAATCTGAAGTGGGCTCCTGGCTCTGACAGCTCAGAGCCTGACTCAGGGCTCAAACTCACCAACTACATGGTCATGACCTAAGCTGAAGTCTGATGCTTAACCAACTGGGCCACCCAGGTGCCCCGGTTGATTTTTCTTAATTGCAATAAAGAATTTTAATATAGAATATGATATAATAATTGTACACTTATAAGAAACAGAACTTAAGATGTGAACTAGATTGGGAGGTAGGACAAATGCAATAAATACCCACTTAGCTGGTGACCAAGAGGACCTTAATACTTTCCTCACCTTGACTAAACTTTGGGCTGGTGTCTTCCTGACTCTAGGCCCCTGACTTCCCTTTTCTGAAGATTTACTGTAGAAAATTTGAAATGATAAATCTTTTCTCTGCCCTCTTAAGATATATATCTTTTGAAAGAACTCTTTTTAGTTTTACAATCCAGGATCCAGGATCCATCCTTGATATATAGTCATTGAAGGAGACAGAGCCCCTATCTTCCAATCGCTGTGGAGGGTAGAGACCTAACTCTGAGGGGCCCCTTGCTCTAGGTTGTAACACACCTCTTATTATGGAAGGATTTTTTACCTCAATGCCCAGGATTCTTGTCTCCCTGTTTCGAAGAATGAAGAGCTGGACACAAAATAAAATGAGCAGCAGGCAAAAGTTTATTAAAGTATAAGATTAGAAAGAAGGAATGGTCTGAAACCTCTCATTACAGAGAGAGGGCATTCAAAAGTGAATACTCACAGGCTATGGGCAAGGGACTTTGTTTCATAGGATTTTGGTTGCCCCCCTTGTTCCTTCTCAGGTTCTACCCATATCAGCTAGGTAACTCTAAATCCCTAGTCATTCTGTTTTGATTGGCTCTTTTCCATTGTATGAGGGGTGCTTATTTTTAGTCAGGTCTTTGTCAAATTCCTGAGGGAAATCTGAGTGGGAAGTAGGTGATGTCTTACATTTTCAAGAGAAACTTTACACCTGAGGGATTTTGCTCCACAATAGTGGAAGAAATGTTTTAAAATTTGTGTTTTTCCCTACCCAGAGTCCTTCAAGCCCTAGCATCTCCTTCTCTGCCTGCTGAATCCTATCTTTTCCTATCATATTATCATGAAGATACAATAAAGTTTACTTTTTCTTTAGGAAAACCAGTTAGCAAAAGCTGATGGCCTATGACATGCTCTCCCTGTCCTCAGTTCTTAAAAATTCTCCTTTGCTTTGGCCAGGTTGAGCTCAGACCCAGTTCTGGTTTTTCTCCTTTCTCCCCTATTGCAATAGCATTGAATAAAGTCTTTCCTATCTGTTTAACTTTATCTGGTGCAATTTTTCCTTTGACACCAGTAACCAAGGTCTGCAAGCCTTGTTAAATGGCCAAAAATTTTTTAATGAAAACTCTAGCCTGTTATTATTTGGGATCCAATGAGCAGCACTGGAGGATTTGATAGCAATGTCTTAAGGATAATGAAGTGTGTTAGCTATTTTGTACATAGTTTGTACATATCTACTAGCAAGTGATAACTTACTTTGAAACTAAAAGTAGGGTAAAAAGGAAATATGGAATTGCTAAGAGAGATCCTCTGCCTGAAAGCTGCAATCCAAAGCTATCTGGTCCATTAATTTGAAGACCCAGAGATAGAAAAGCAAACTTCTCCATACAAAGCTTAGATTTGTGTGTGATAGGTTGGTGGGAGATGTAACTGAAAGATAACAGTGGAACTTACAGGAAACTGACCTTTTAGGCCCTTTTCAAGCTTTTAAAGTATTATTTGGCTGACAAAAGAAATAATCACTCTAGTTGCAGAGGAGCCTGAGGGCAAAGGACTAGTTAGTGTCTCTCCAACCTACAGCGGAAACTTGTGTATTTGTTACATACCAGAAATACTCAATTGTTGTTCTACAGAAGTTAAATCTCCAATCATTTGAACTTCAAATGTCTTCGCAATTGATGCTTTATCGTGATATCAAAATATTATTTGGTTTGCATACACAAAGTAGTATTTCTATTTTTAATTCACATAATTGCAACTAAATTTTGTTTGATTAATTATATACTATAAAATTCATCTGCATTCCTCAATAAAGGATATGAGTATTAAAATATTAAGTGTTCTGCATATTTAATTATAAAATACCCAAGTCATTTATTCAGCTATAATCTATTATGGGTGGAAAGTATATAATCTGCTTGATGATTTGCTTGATAAATGTATTTGTCTTTTTAATGAGCTTCTTTGTTAAGGTGGTTAGAATGATTAATGTGCCAGAGCACATCATCAGTAACCTTGAAAACCAAAAGTCAATATTTGGAAAAAATCCTTACACAGTGAAATGCAGTGCTTAAAACTGCAGAAATCTCCATGGGGATGCTAGCCAGTTGATTAGCAGACATGTTTGACATGTTGCTATTTAAACAGGATTAAGTGTACTGGGTAAGCGATGGGCAAAAAGGCAGGCAGGAGGAGGGGCCTTGGAAAAGCAATTATAACACAAGAATTGTTAAGCTCCATTATCTCCAAAAGGATTTGATAGTTCGGATTACTAATTGCCCTGCCACTAGGCACAGAAAATATAGCAAAAGAGCTATAATTTGCTCAAAGAAAATATACTTAAAAGCAAATATGCATTCCATAGCATATGTGTAATTACCTTTCATCTTAATCAATTGCTTGACCCCAAGGATTGCAAAATACATCTTGTGTTTTCTATGGATGGAAGATATTGGTTCTAGAATATAATCATTTTGTATCATACGAAGTTACAGGAAATAAAATTCCTAAAATATAAGGCAATGAAACAGAATGAGAAATTCATAAGAAAAATAGATTAAAACACTTCTTGTCAGTTGTTTTGCAGATTTCTCCTAGGCCCACAATAGTTCTGTGTAGCCAGAAAAACATTGACCTGACACCACTCAGATTCACTTTTGGCAACCTCTTATTTCCTTTTTCACCTTTTTTGCTCTTATTACTAAGTTAGAATATAAATTCTTCTATGCTAGCATATTCCTATGGAGATAAAAGAGAAAAGAGAAAAGGATTACAGAGATAAAGCATGTTCATATTTTTGCACAACTGATTTCCTTTATATTTACAATTTTATTTAAACCCCAGGCAGTCAAATGAGTTGTAATTTCATGAATAACCTATATCATCATAAATGTTTAAACAAATCGCTAGACTCTTTTGCACTAAGGTACATAGGCACTATTAGATTATCTATTTTGTAGAGTTTTTTGAGGTAAATGTGTCAAACTCTTTGGCTTCATATATTCAGTAGCAACAGCTTGAATAGAACTCTATTGGTGCTGCTTCTGTTCACATCACATCATTTGAGCACAGCATATATCTGAGACATTGGACTCTTGAGTCAGACCCCTTGTGTTTGAATCTTGGTTTTTCCCCTACCTGGTTGCGTGACCTCGAGAAAGTTGGTTATCATCTCTACCTTAGAATGCCCCGTCTAGAACAGTATTTGGCCCATGTCAAAGCCAAAGACCAACAGGAAGTGCACCTGTGATAAAAAAAAAAATGTTAGGTTTATGGGGCACCTGGCAGGCTCAGTTGGTGCAGCGTGCAGCTCTCAATCTCAAGGCTGTGAATCCAAGCCCCACGTTAGGTGGAGAGATTACTTAAAAATAAAATCTTGGGGCAACTGGGTGCCTCGGTTGGTTAAGCGTCTGACAGTTGATTGCGGCTCAGGTCATGATTTCATGTTTCACGAGTTCGAGCCCCTCATCAGCATCTGCACTGACTGCGTGGAGCCTGCTTGGGATTCTCTCTCTCCCTCTGTCTCTGCCCCTCTCCTGAATGTGCTCTGTATCTCAAAATAAATAAATAAACCTCAAAATAAAATAACAAAATCTTTAAAAAAGTTAGGTTTATTAACTCTTCTTTTTTTTTTTCTTTTTAATGTTCATTTATTTTGAGGGAGAGAGAGACAGAATGCGAGCAGGAGAGGGGCAGAGAGAGAGAGGGAGACACAGAATCTGAAGCAGGCTCCAGGCTCTGAGCTGTCAGCACAGAGCCTGATGCGGGGCTCAAACTCACCAACTGTGAGATCATGACCTGAGAGGAAGTCAGATGCTTGACTGATTGAACCACCCAGGTGCCCCAAGGTTTATGAAGTCTTCTCTACTAAGCAAGGCAAAAGATCACACCTGGTGAAATCTTCAGGTACCCAACTTAGAAGAGACTTACTACAGGACGTAAATTGGGAAGAGGTTAAAGGAAGCAGGGATCTGTTCTGGATTGGATGCTATCCAAAATAAATGCAATTTGCTGTTTGGGTAGCTTTTCTGAGAGTCAAGAAGAGCAAGGAAGCTATAGTTGTTATTAAAGTAATAGTATAAGTTGGAAGCAGGAGACGGTTAGTAATATTTTGTGGCAGCATGGGGTCTGCTTCTTCTTTTTTTTTCAAGCTTGATAGTCATGGAGGTTCCTCATCGAATGCTGATACCATATGAAATTGATCACGTTCATCAGGGAAATACCGTGGTCTAATTGGTAGCAACTGCACCAGCCACTAGCTTATAGCTCCTGGACTACTTCTGTTTTGGTTGTTTTGTTTTTGTTTTGTTTTATTTTGTCTCAATACTTCTTTTGGCCAAAGGCTGATAAAGCAGACAGCAGGATACTGTTGAGAATTTACTAATCGGAAAACTGTGCCAGCAACACTCTGTCTACATGAACTAAGGTTAGCTTTTTCTCTTCCTGCTATAGAGTAAGTTATCATATAATTTGATAATGGCTACCCAGTAACTTTTAGGACTGAAAAGCTTTCATGAGCCAACTTCAGTACAGACATTTACTAGGAAAAAAAAAAAAAAGAAGAGTATTCGTCCTTATAATAGATTGAAGTTAGGAGACTAGATGACCAAACCCTGACTACAAAACACGTATCTCACAGTCTAGATTAGTGTTTTCAGTCATGTCTTTTTTTTTTTCTTTATTGGCCTGACCATGGAATTTTCATTACAAACACTAACAAGTATTTGCTATAACACTTTCTCAACTAGCTGAAAGGAAATCAAGAGCTAATGTGATTATCCATAACAGCACTAGATAATATTGTAAACTAGTTTGTTTGATCTTCAGGGAAAAATTGTTGTTCATTGAAGAAAAAATGGGACCCCAGAATTTATCAGGAATAGAAGAATCATTTATGGCAAGAGGAGTGAGATAATCTTTGATACCTTTAAAAGAGCAGATTTTCTGACTGAAGTTAAACAGGACTTGCAAAGCAATAAGCTGAGTATGACATAAAAAAGATAGTCCTTATATTTGTTTCTACTCTTATCAAGCTATGTGTTGATGAAAGTACTGTACTGATTTCAGTAGAAGCATTTTGTTGACATGGGGTCAAAGTCTACTTTAATGAGACTGAAAGTTAGAATTAATGATGAAAGAAAAATGTAAATACTTAAAGGAACATGCAGAAGGAAATCAATCTTCTGAAAAAGGTAAGAACAGTATTTGGAATTTTTATCAGCGGGATCAGGTGAAGGCTGACACAGTTAGCAATAGCTAGGCTCAGATCAGTAGTTATGGTCTGAAAGAGGCTTCTCTTCCATTAAGTGGCAGTTAAAAGACTGTGAAAGTGGAAGTGGGAAAAGTTAGAGGAGAGCATAAGGAGTACCCGTAACCGATCACCAGACAGCATAGACATATGATGAGAGACAAGACTGTATTACAGAAAAAAGTACAGAAGTATTGGGAAAATAGTATTATTTCAGCTTCTTGGTTGAAAGCTATTGACTTTGTTTTGCCATATAAAACAAGAGTCTTGGAGTCAGCTATCTGCTGTTAAAGAAAAGTTGCACCAGACAAAGCAAACAAACAGACATTGATTTTATTCTGATACTCTTGCCAATAATAGGAGAGAGCATAGGCCAAGCCTAGATAGCCAAGTCCAGGGAAACAAAGGCCTGCAGGGTGTTTAAGAGCTAGAATAGGGGGACATTAGGTCACTTGTGTTTGCTAATTTTCTTTACCCAAAAGAAAAGTAAACTTTCTCTTATCTTCATGGCAAGAGGTAGTTTTACAACTTGGAGCAAGGGGACCACCAAAGTTAGGCGGAGAAACCTACAAAGACTGGGAGATAGGGACTCTGTGTCCTTCAGTAAATACATTACAGAGGAATGGCTTAAGGTCCAGGTCCTGAGAATGACCTTCCTGTAAACCAGAAAAAGACTTTTTAAAATGATTTACATCTCAAAGGGGCAGAGAAAGAATTTATAATTACAAGTTTCCTAAAGTAAATGCACTCAGAAAAGTCAGAGGCATAGAGTCAGAAAGAAACTTGTCTAAAGCTTAGCTAAGCTGAGGGGGATGTTAACAGTTTCTTGGTCACTCTCTTCAGGATTGTCAGCTTCTGGAATATTCTGTAGGCTACTGTCAGCTCAAGTTCTTCCAAAGGCATTTAAATCTAATGAATGAGAGATGATGACCCTGTCTTTTTAAATTGAGGAACATAAATCCAAGGATCAAGATTTTTCTTGGAGATCCTTGTTAATAGTATGATAAAACCCTTACCATTAGAGGTAAACTGGTGAATCAGTCTCTCTCTCTCTTTCCCTCTTCACTTTCTCTCTCTTTCCTTCTTCACTTTCTCTCTCTTTCAAATCTCACAGGAGTCATTTATGTGACTATCTTGGAAAAGCTACTTCTTTTTGTTTAGTGCTAAGATTTTGTTGTTTCAAGAATATTTTCTATCCACATTGCTTTTCTACAGGATAGAATCTCTGGCTAAATATGAGATTCAGTGATGCATGGGGTAGCTTTTTCTTAACTTATAAGGACAGATCTTGTGTCACCAAGCTATCCTAGAAAACCAAGGAAGTTCTAGAGCAGTGCTGTCCAATAGGACTTTTTGTAGTGATGGATATGCTCTTACCTTTACTAACTAATATAGTAGCACTCAGCCACACATAGTTACTATAGAGCACTTGAAATGTGGCTAGCACCATGGAAGGACTAGATTTTGATTTACTTAAGTTCAATTAATTCAAATTTAAATTTAAATAGCCATAAGGCCAATGGCTACTATATAGAAGAATGCAGGTCTCGAGTTCTTAGAACTTTGCTAATTTTTGATTTTAGAACTTCATGTTAACTCTTTACTTTCTCCTGAAGTTGGAGGATAAGAGCAATGAAGATTTTTTGAGTGAAAGCCCTTGCAAAATTTTAAATAAATTTCTCCATAAAATATAGTTTACCAACATAGAAAATCCTTAATCCAAACTGAAAATAAGCAAAAAAAAAAAAAAAAAAAAAGACCAAAACATTTTAAAGCTTATGTGATGTTTGTATAAATATTTGGGCTTTTTTGTTTGCTTTTGTTTTGGTACCTGGCAAGCTCAGTCTAAGTCGGTTAACTTCATCTGAATTGATTTAACTCCTAGGAGTAATATTCCAAAAATAAATTTGAATTTATGATAATATTGGACACTTCTGGACAGTGTCAAGTTTCGGTTTTAAATATGGCCTTTAACTAACAAAATCAAATCACAGTTATCCCATGGAGTCTCTAAAAGTTCTGCCTAAGGTATAAATAATTATCTAAAGAGTTACAAAATAAAGGAATTTTCATTCCTCAGGCAGGAGAAGGAGATACTGGTTTCAGGTTGTTTTAGTGATATGCGAAGGGGAAAGAAATCATGAAGGTATAAATCAGATATTTTAATTTATTTCATAAAGTGGATTATTATAGCCTCTGACAATAGTGTGCAAACATAGATAGCTAGAAATAGTTTTTTTAGAAAATTATTATATCAGTATTTATTCTTAAATATGAGAATGTTTCTTTAACTTGCAAAGTGTGTGTGTGTGTGTGTGTGTGTGTGTGTGTGTGTGTCTGAGTGTCTGAGTTAACTTGCAAATGCCATAAAGGAAAAAAGGGTTCCCAATAGTTTTTTACATCATTAAAATTTAAGGGATACCAAAAGCACCTGATTACTTTCACTTTTCCTTCCTTCGCACCCACTTAATCTTTTTAAAAAATAAGATGAAGAAGTAAATCTTTGTTTTATTGATAGCCATTCCAGGGAGCCAAAATTTAGGTTAGGCGTGAAAAGAGATCTTAACAATTTTAGTATTCTGAATTTGAACTTGAATTTGGAAAAGACAAAACCAGAATTTGCCAGAGAACATAAGATGTGAACATAAAGCATTAGTGAATTATTACAGGTAATATTCTGAAAACATGCTGCATCAAAAAAAATGATTAATAGGAATATTTTGTAGTCTTACAAAATTAAGAAGTTATTAGAATATTTATTAAAAGAAATCTCTGTTATGTGGGGACAGGATAATTTAATCTTTTAACAAAAAACATATTTGATTTTGTAAGGGGCATAATTAATGCAATGATTTTCATACAACAGATTTGTGAATGTCCTGTTATGTACATTATATAGAAATACATAGATGTATAAATATACAAATCTCCCTTATTGCTCTACTGTCCCTGTGATATTGTCCTTCATTACTTTAATGGAAAGGCTTGCTTAGGCCTGTCACCACCATGGTCCAGATGAAGAGAGTGAGAAAGAAAAGTGGAGAATGAATAGCACATATTACTTCTGTCCATATGTCATTGGCCAGAACTTAGTCAGATAACTACTTTAAGGTACAAGGAGAATTTTGAGAAATATTCTCTCTATCCAGGTCTCAGGGGCCCTTCTAAAACTAGCAGGGGGAGTCAGAAGTAGGATGAAGGTGGGGTTCTACTAGAAGACAGAAGTTTGCTGTATTCCATTAAGAAGCACTGCTACATAATTAGATAATGCCTATAAACTGTAAGGGTGGAAAATTTTCCTTTTTTGGCTGGTCTAATTATTAAATTGATCTAAGACAGATTAACAGGAAAAAAAAAAACTTTGAAAACATGTATGACTCCTGTACATATGACAGAGACCCAGGGAAAGTTAGCTTTCTGAAATGGCTGAAGCCATCACCTTAAGTATCAGCTAAAAACCAAAGAAGATGTTGGGTGTGGAGAGTCAGTCATGTGCGGGGGGGGGGGGG
Source organism: Panthera uncia (assembly GCF_023721935.1). Classification (NCBI taxonomy): domain Eukaryota; kingdom Metazoa; phylum Chordata; class Mammalia; order Carnivora; family Felidae; genus Panthera; species Panthera uncia. The sequence continues at coordinate 51,253,645 of NC_064813.1, forward strand.
TGGTTACCAGGAAAATCACAGGAGACAAAGATAGAGTTGTTATGAAGAGTTAAATCTGGGCCTTCTTTACTGATAACAGTTGCTGGACACTGATTCATCCTTTTCTTCCTGGTACCATAAGGGAGACAAGTTTCCCATGGAGATTTCCCTTATAAAGGTAAATGTATCTTACAGAAGGGTGACTTCTATTCAGTTTTCAGAGCTTTGCCCTGTCAGTTGTTTCTTTAAAATAACCAGTTTAAAATAATCAATATATCAAAGAGGCATATTTTGCAGCAGTATGTTGTGTTCCCCTTCAGTATCTTTATGTGTAGATGTACACCTGTCCATCTCACGTCTCGGTGAGTGAAATTTCCCTTTTAAGTGAACTAACTTCCTTTTCTTTCTTTCCCCACATACCATGTTCTTACCTAGTTCCTTTGCTCATAAAAAAAGGATTAAAGTGTAGATTTAGCCATAAAATGATTCATATGTCATACGTTCTTCACACACAGTAAATGCTCAGCCATATGCACGACCAGAGTAATTAAGGAAGTAGTGGCAACATCCAGCGTTACTGGGAGCAGCTTGGCTCTCGGTGGTATCATCGCATCTCCTGCTGGGCTAAATAGACTCTGGGAAAACAAATGTGTTGGTGGGCAACGTGAGAATTCCAAGCCAGCTGACTATTTAGTGTTCCAGTACCCAAGCCAACAGTCTGTCTAAGTACCTCTTTGGGAAAGCAGAACTCCACCTTGGGAGAAAAGTTACATATTTTACTAGTGAATGTCCAAAAATGAAAACTATGGAAATATTGCTTTAGAATCTGTTATTTTTCACCATTACTGACAGAGAATTTCCTCCTGGAGGGAATAATTTTGCAAAGAAATTTGATAGTTGACTTGAGAAAACAAATCTCTCCTAAATATTTTTCTGTTTTCAGTCTTCTTTTAACAATCTTGTCACACAAGCCATTTTTATATGCTTATTCTAAACCTCACCTGTTGTGAGGGCTGGCAGACAGGTCATCACTTTTTATTCTTTTTTTTTTCTGTATGACATATATTCCTGAGAAGTCTCTTATAATGAAGTTCTGTTTGGATGTAAAATTAGATAAATAACAGGTAAAAATATAGTTTACATTATATGCTCCATGGGGTGCCTGGGTGGCTCAGTCGGGTAAGCTTCCAAATTTGGCTCCAGTCATGGTCTCGTGGTTTGTAGGTTCGACCCCTGCATTGGGGTCTTTGCTGACAGCTCAGAGCCTGGAGCCTGCTTCGGATTCTGTGTCTCCATCTCTTCTGACCGTCCTCTGCTCAGGCTGTCTCTCTCTCTCTCTCTCTCTCTCCCTCTCAAAAATAAATAAACATTAAAAAAATTAAATTATAAGCTCCATGAGGATAGAGGGTTCCCCCCCCCACCATCTTATTCACTATTTATTACAGGTCTTGAAATATTGTCTGGCCCATAGTAATCATTCAAATATTGTTGAATGAATACCAGAGAATTTTAATATAAAATTTAGCTCCTGAGTTGATGTGGTTGGATATACTCTTTCTTAGGCTTAACAGTTTCTTATGAAACATATTTTTTAAGAATATGGAAGTCACAGGAGTAGACATTCAGAAGTTGGGTGGGAGGGTGTAAGTAGAAAAGAATGGAGTTGGGAACATTCATGACAAGTGAACATACATAGGAATGTTATGTGCTCTATAGCGTACTATTAAAAACTGCTTCAGGGGCACCTGGGTGGCTCAGTCGGTTAAGCATCCGACTTCGGCTCAGGTCACAATCTCACGGTCCATGAGTTCAAGCCCCGTGTCGGGCTCCGGGCTGATGGCTCGGAGCCTGGAGCCTGCTTCCGATTCTGTGTCTCCCTCTCTCTCTGCCCCTCCCCCGTTCATGCTCTGTCTCTCTCTGTCTCAAAAATAAATAAACGTTAAAAAAAAATTAAAAAAAAAAAAAACAAAACTGCTTCCAGTCTGTGAGATAGAAGGAAGCGAGGTTGGCTCTATGTTTACACCTATAAGATCTATAAGATGTCTATAAGATAAAGAACACACCTAGCCAGGGCCTTTTAGGAGTTGTGAAAGTATCGGTCTCTTCCACTTTCTGAATCACTAGACAGTAAAACTTTAATTTGCGAGCCTAATTCATTCCAGAAACATGCTTGTCATCCACAGCACTTGTATATCAAAGAGAATTTCCCCATAAGAAATAATGGAAACACATGTGATTTATTCCACCACCCAAATATATTCATATAAAAATGATTACAATACTGTAATATAATACAAAACAATAAAGAAAATGCAAAATATAAAGAAAAACAAATTAACCTGCACTTACCTTTCAAAACCTTTGTGGCTGGTGTGAGGGAGAAGAGAGAGGAGGATTATTGTGTAGAACCACTTTCACTACCAGTAACAGAAATCACTTCTATCTATATTGGCTCAAAGGAATCTTTTTCTTTTCCTGCAACTTTAACAAGAAACCTATTCAATGACCTAGAATGAAGCAAAGCATTCCTAAGCTTACTCTTTTATGGAAAAGCAAAGGACTGTCCATAGGTGCTTTGAAGTAACAAAAAATACACTAGTGACAGTTGTGGGCACCTTCCAATATTCTGAAAAATCACTGATGTTTGCCAAACATCACGGCCTGAGACTGAGCATCTGAGCATGGGAGACAATCACCCACAATCCTTCAGCAATAGAGAGAGAGAGAGGGAGAGAGAGAGAAGAACCATTGGCTCAGTTGTGATCATGTGACGTTTGGCATCATATAACTACTCCTATTGCAAGACATAGCCTATTTATCAAGTTAAAATGTATCAGAAATGTTTGCTCATCTTGTGGAACACTCACAGAGCAAGTTACTCGCAACCAAGGTTTTACTGTATTACTACTGAAAAGGTCAAAATATTATCAACAGGATTTAACCTGTGGGGTAATTTAAATGCTTACATTTAAAAAAATAGTATACTTGGCAGACACACACATACAAACTTTCACACCAGTTTCTAGTGTATGTGCCTCATTTGAAGATAAGGACAAAGTTTACATCTGGGTTCTGTTTTGAATATGTGGCACAGGCCAAATGGCCCTTTGGCCCCTCTTTAGAGAAACGCTGCTCCTGGCAAACTTCTAACGCCAACTTTCCCTTCTTTCTGAAGTTTTTCTTGGTGCCTTGGGCAGGTTTGTGTGCACTTTAATTTTTTTTTTTTTTTAAGTTTGCACCACATCCAAATCGTTTAATTGTTTGTCTCAATGGCTGTGCTTCCCCCAGTTGACAAATCTTTGAGCACTGAGAGAGGTTGAACATTTGTATCCTCTCCAAAATTCATAAGTTGAAACTTATTCCCCAGTGCGATGTTATTTGGAGGTGGGACTTTTGGGAGGTGATTAGATCATGAGAGTGGAAACCTCACGAATGGGGTGTTTTATAAAAGAGGTGCCAGAGAGCTCCCGTGAGCTCTGAGGCCACAGCCAGAAGATGTCTGGCTGCAGCCTGGAAGTGGACTCTCCCCAGAACTTGACCTTGCTGGTATCCCGAACTTGGACTCCAGCCTCCTCAACTCTGAGAAGTAAATTTCTGTTGCTTAAACCATCTGGTCTGTGGTACTTTGTTACACCAGTCTGAAAACACAGACAAGCACAGAAACAATGAGCAGTGTAAAATATTCCTTTTTCGCCAAAAATAAAGAAAACTAAAATGTATCCAGTGAATGAACAAATGAATGAAAGAATAATGAATAAATGAATCTTGGTCCTCTGTTCTCGCTTTTCCTCCTTATTTCATTCAATTCCATGTACATTTCCAAAGAAAGATAATGAATACAGTTTGGTTTTTCAAAATAGACTTTTCTACCTAAAACACTGCTTCTGTCTAAATACTCAGGAATATGACCGAACCATTTTAGTTTCATTCTGCAAGTTGAATTTTGAGAAAATATTTTTGTCACATTTCCCTAATTGGTCAGAAGAGTGCTTTAGCAAAATTCAGTAATCCAAAAAATAGTTTTGTTCAATATAGTGAAACAGATCAAGATTTGAACAAAGTTTTAAACTGAAATTAAATTTTATGAGTCCTATATGCTTATCCATTATACACATACGTTAATTCAAGAAGTGATATATTATGGTCCTCGTGGAGGTTCCACAAAAATGTCATGGACGTTCTGCTCCATTGCGGGAAGTCCCTGGACAGAGAGCTCTTTTCCTACAGCAGTGTTTTCCCTTTTCCTTTCCTTCTACACTTCTTTTGAATCAAAACTCATTCACATTCTGGGGAATGCTTGTACTATGACTCATCTGGGTTTTTTATATAGTCCCATATTCAGAGGTTGTATAACAGAAACACCGATTTTGTTCTCATTAATCCATCCCTGACTAAACTATAGTTTGATTACTTAGGATTTTTTGTATTCTCCCATCTATCTTCTTTTCTCTGGAATTTGTTCTATACTTTTTCTTTTTCATAGCTCTCATTTACAGTAAAACTGAGTACTGAACAGCAGAAAAGAAAATTTATATTTGTCCCATGAGAAACCTATGTATTTCAATGTTTCAGAAGGCTAGTGGACACTAAGTAGGTATACTAAGTACCTACTCTTTGTTTTCTATATTGAACTTGGGGATGTTTTTTCCCTACCCATGAAAGGAACAGAAAACTAAAAAAGCTCCAGTTCAATTTAAAACCCAGGATCTAAGCAGTTTGAATGGGTATTAAGTGGAACAAAAAAGCTTTTCCTCATCTCTCTTGAATTTGTTTTTATTTTTATTCTAGTAAAAAGGTACAATCGATCTAGCCTCTGTACCACGGTAATCAAATATTGCTTCAGTCAGCAGGTAAAAAGGGAACAGTTTTTGCAAAATGGCTTTATGACCAGTTCTATAAATACCTATAGTTTATCTTCCCTGAAGCTGTATAATATCAGACTGCCTAGCAAACGCTGGCTCAGACCAGTGTCTCGATCTCTGCATATGTACCTATGTTAACTATTTGTCAGCGTTTATTCCCGTGATGTTCACAAATTAAACTGAGTTACATATTCGTCTCTTTACTATACCCTGCACTCTATGAGCTAATGAGAAATAAGTGGCATATAGATAGCATGAGGCAAATAGGACTTTTGAATTCATTATAACTTTTAGACCAAATGTAGTTTTCTAGAGTAATAAAGTGTTTTGATTGCGTTTTTATTGTACACACTAGTGGATCAGGAATGCAGGGAGGAAGGGAAGAACTTTAAAGTATATTGTCTGCCAAATGAAAGACATCTTAATATTTAGCATTTGCTTTGGGACTTGTGCTTCATCCTGGATTCGCCAAGAAACAGTCTCTGAGATGAAGAGTAGAAGGGAGGGGGTGTATTGTGAAGGGCTCCAAGAATCCATGTGTATAGAAGAGAAGAACATAACTGGGCAGAGGGAGAAGTCAAGGTGTAATGCAATCGCCATAAAGCCTCAGTTAACCTCACATGGAGTTTTATTTTGTCTTGAAGAGAATAAACTGAACTTGGTCATGTTAGTTAGTTGTTATGGAGAAGAAATGTCCAGGGGTGTGGTCTTGGGTACAGTGGTTCTCTGCAGTTGAAGCCGTCCCTGAAAGTAATTGACAGCTGAGGACTGCCTGCCATCAGGTCTCCCAGAGACTGGAGAACAAGTCCTTCATTCCTGAAGGGGGATCCGGGCAGCACAGCATTCACTGCAGATGGGCACGCCATATGCCATGAATCAGTCATGTCAATTGTCTCCATTTAGATTCAAAAAGAAAAATGTATTAGGAAATTATGTTAGTAGCTTAAAATTCATGAAGCAGCATAGGCAAAGTTATTCTAGTCAACAATATACTTATTATGCTAATTGCATCTTGTGTGGGATATTTTTGAGTAAGAAGTAATCCATGTTATTTATGGAACAAGCATGTTAGAAATTAAGGAAATAGAAAGATAAATAAGACAGTAATAAAGCTCTTTTTCTAACAGAGTTTATCACCAACGGTAACAGAGTTTAGAAGAGACAGCATGGTGACACAAGTAAGTGTTCTATAATGATGATCACCATCACGTAGAGTCAGATGGTGTTCTGGGAGTTAGAATAGTTCAGATAGTTCACTATAAATGAAATGCCTCATACATAAGGTGCATTTGGATGGACTTTGAAGCAAGAAGAGGATTTGGTTATTAATAATAGATATTGGCTGGAAGAGGCAAAGGATTGGGATTTAAGTAAAACAAGCAAATAAGTGAGTGCAGAAAGCAAACAGGACAATAAATCAATATGGCCAGAGTAAAGGGTGACAGGGAAAGGAGGGTTATAACATGGCAAAGTCAGAATGAGGACAAACAGGGAAACCCTAGCCTCCAGATACAGAAACTTTTCAGTTGTATTAAAAGAAAAAAAAAAAATTGAATGTGTTAAAACTGTCAACTTAGACTTCTATACCCTATAAAAATATCATTCAAAAATCAAGATATCTTCAAATACACAAAAGCTAAGAGACTATCACTCCAGGAGACTATTATTACAAGGAATGCTAAAGGAGATTCAGACTAAAGAGAAACCATTCCAGAGAGCAGTCTCTATCTACCAGAGAGAATGAAGTACACTGGTCAGGATGAGATGCGGTAAGTGTAAAGATTATTTCTCTCTCTAAATTTCTCCATGAGATTGCTGACAATCAGAAGCAAAAACAATAACATTTTGTGAGTTCTACTACTATTATACCGTATCTGGCAATAAAATAAATGACAACAGCACATAGAATGGGAGGGACAATGGAATTATTACGCTGTTGTAAAGTCCTTATGCTGTGAATGAAGCCATGTAATGATAATTCAAAATAGAATGTTTTCAGGTAAGAAGGCATTGTCTCATCCCTAATACAGTAGGTCACAAAGTAGTGTGCATTGATCTGCAACATCAGCATTACCAGGGAACTTACCAGAAATACAAGTGATCAGCATTTATCCACACCTCTAGTGCTAGAAACTTTGGATGCAGGTTAGGGTCATCCAATTTATTCTGATGCATGTTAAAGTTTGTCAGTATGGATATGGGTACAGGCACTACTTTGTGCCCTTTGGGGTGTCTCTATTGGTTTAAACATTTTGGAAAGTCATGTAGAAATATATACATTTTTACAAGTTTATCTGATATTTCTTTTTCCATAAGTGTGCTCTAAGTTGAAATTTGCAGAATAAGTCACAAATTTACACACACTGCATATAATTTATAATATCAAATAAATGGAAACTATTTACAGTCTGAGGAGAAAGGAAAATGTTTGATCAAATGTGATACAGTCAAATATCATTCTACTACTAAAATGGATGTTAGACCTATTTGTGTAGACATGGAAAATTGTCTAAAACATTTAATTTAATTAAAAAACCAGATTGCAAAACAGTATGTATAGTGTGATTCTATTAATGAAAATATACATTTATATACAGTATAAATACAGTTTGAATAACTATATTTTTAGGTTTAAAAATTATGGTTATAAAATGTAAGTTTAGCATGTAGTTAAAAGAAAAAAAAAAGGCAAACAATTGAAAAAAGCATAAAAATGAAAGTTCTCAACCTTATCAACTAACTCAAATTCCCCTCTGTCAAAGCCAAGCATTTTAAATGCTTCTCTTATTAAATGTAGAGTCATTATTTATAAATTCTAATATGCTTATATACCTATTTCTTCATTAATCAAACTTATATAGTAAATATTGAATCTCTACTTTGCAAAATAAGGCTTTAGCTCATTTACATTTCCACTTCATATATTCTTCCTCTAAATTTATAAAAGTTAAATAACTGCTTTATCTCATATCAAATATCTTAAAATTTTTAATTACATACTTAGGCTTTTGATTCTTGACCAGTTTTATTTATTTATTTATTTATTTATTTATTTAAAATGTTTGTTTATTTTTGAGAGAGAGAGTGCAAGCAGGGAAGGGGCAGAGGGAAAGGGGGACAGAGGATCCAAAGCAGGCTCTGTGCTGACAGCAGTAAGCCAGATGCAGGGCTCGAACTCACACACCTTGAATTATGACCTGAACCGAAGTGAGAAGTTCAACCGACTGAGCCACCCAGGTTATTAATTAATTAATTAATTATTAATTTATTTAATATTATTTGAAATGTTTATTGTGTTATTATGAGAGAGAGAGAGAGAGACAGACACAGAGGGAGAACAAGGATGGGGGGAAAGGCAGAGAGCTAAGGAGATCAAGAGAATCCCAAGTGGGCTCTGCTGTCATTGCAAAGCCTGATGCAGAGCTCGAACTCAAGAGCCCTGAGTCATGACCTGCGCTGAAATCGAGAGATGCTTAACCTACTGAGCCACCCAGGCACCCAGACCAGTCAATTTAGGTAACATTCTCTAAGTCCACAATATGTAAAACAAAAATTTGGAACTGAGACTCCCTTCTTTTTCCCCTTTTCACGTTCCAATTTGTGCCAGTTCTAACATTATTTTTGTACTGACAAGGTTTATAACATTTGCATCCTATTCTAAAACTAAGGTTTTTTTGGCCATAGGTTAATTTTAAACTTTGAAAAAAGTTAATAAATGGCATCTAATCTATTATGATTATATAAATAAAATTCAATTTCAAACCAAGCAATATGTCAGAATGGACATACAAGAAAGGAAATATTAGTCTATCACCCTATGACACTTATTTTGTGCCATTTAAAAATAATATTCTATGAAAAATTGAATAGATCAAAGTTATGCCACATTTTTAAGTACATCATATTTTGCCCACAATTTTTTGAATAGCATTTTGTACTTTTGGAAGGATTTATCATTACCCTGCCTTTTCCCTGAGTACCCACTTTTACTATACCCTTAACATGGTCATTTATCTTAATTAAAATATTTGTTGAATGGAGTTCGCATTCTTCTAAAGGATCCCTTGTGAGAGGCCGACACTTTCCTGTTAAAGCATGAAATATTTGCTCTAGGAGATAACTGCATCATTAGCTGTTAACATAGGACTTCTACTGTTCCTTATTTCTACTGTTTTTTTTTAATCTTAATAAATTCTCTTCCTAGATTACTGTTTCCATTTAATTATTATACAAACATTTTTTCCAGGAAAGATTCATAAAAGGTCTATGACTTTTTCATAAAAGACTATGAAAATTTATATTTGAAATTTTTCGGACTTTCTGTAAAGTTCCAGGAATTTTTATAATGAGTTTATAATGATTTATAATCATTTTCCCTAAATTTGCTGAAAATTCATTTGTATTATCTTCTAATGTCTAGTGCTCCTGATGGAAACTTAAATAGAAATTTCCTTTCAATTTTGTTCCTGTACAAGTAAAGTTACCAGAAGTCACAGTGTGCCTGGGATAGTCTTGGGCATCCTTGTCCTTTAACTACAAAGTTTTCAAGGATTAGATTATAAATTATATAGGAAATTGACTTTATCTTTGTATTTATGAAAATTTATGAGAGCTGTGTGAGTCACTTTGTATTTATTGAATTTGGCACTTAAAGACCCCATCATTTGAAGATTTATATTTAACTCTCAAAAATATTCTTTTATTTATTATTACTATTATTATTATTAATTATTATTATTGTTTTGCCCCATGTTCTCTGTTATCTCCTTAATTCCAATTTCTTGAATACTGGACCTCTTAAATTGATCATATTGGTCAGCTTTTTATTTAAAAAAAAAATTTTTTTAACGTTTATTTATTTTTGAGACAGAGAGAGACAGAGCATGAACAGGGGAGGAGCAGAGAGAGAGGGAGACACAGAATCTGAAACAGGCTCCAGGCTCTGAGCTGTCAGCACAGAGCCCCACGCGGGGCTCAAACTCACGGACCGTGAGATCATGACCTGAGCTGAAGTTGGACGCTTAACCGACCAAGCCACCCAGGCGCCCCTGGTCAGCTTTTTAAAAACCATTTCTCTTCCTCTTCCATATTTTGCAACTTTTTGCCTTTAGGCTAGATGTTCTGGAAAAATCTTGATTTTTACTTTCATGATTTTAATTAACTTTTAAAGTTTTTTTTTTTTTAAGAAATCACACTTTAGTTTTAATGGATTATTTCCTTTTCTCTGTTTCTTTTTTCATGATAAACTTCTAGCTTTTCATTATATTATATATCCACATCTCTTTTCATTATATTATATATCCACATCTCATTATATTATATATCCACATCTCTAAGAATACTAATTACATTTTTTTTGAAATTTTTCTTTACTCTGAATTACTGGTTCCTCTCAGCTTAGTCATATTTTTTTTTTTCATTTATATTTTTCCACTTTTTTTTCTGTTTTTCTCAAATATTTGCTGTAACTTTGGATGTCCATTCTTATTTTAAAATGAAGATTAAATTGACTCATATTAGCAGTTGGCTTGCATTTTTTTGTTGCTGCCTGGATGAGCTTTCTTCCATAGTCCTCTCACCCCTCCACCTATGAGAGAATTTACTAGAAACTCTGCTTACACAGACTTCAACTGATAATTTTTGCTCTGTGGTGCATGGCTAGAAAGCAGACAGATGAACACAATCAACCCAAATGCTAGAAAGTGCTAGATTTGCTCAAGAACACTGATAATATCAAAAGCCCAATTCTTCTTCGAATGTAATAGAAGGTATTCAGTGTTGTGGTTTTTGTCTGGGGATAATGGCTGGACTGTGAGTTACTCAGCACACAGAGAGAGGAAACATTGTTAGACAACAAGGCTCTTTGTAGACTCTTTGATTAGTCAGCGTTTGCTGGTCAGCCCTATACTTCTGCAATTCTTATCCAAGAATTCTGGCTGTATTGGCTCTCCAGGGCCCTGAAAAGAAAACAAAGCCATTTTCATTGTGTCTTTCTCAGGAACATCTGCATTTTTCCTTCTCTGTTCTAATTATATGTCAACACCCTTCCATCTACTTTCCATTTTCCACAAATCCAATTACAGCTTTGATAAACTGATGACATCCACTTCCTTCTCTTCAGTGTTATGCATTTGAACACTTTGCACCTTTGATTGACAATTCAACAGGCTTTCCGGGGAGAGGAAAAGGAACATTCCATCTTGAACTATTGTTTCTTAATGAAAAATGAAATTAATATTTGGGAAGAAAACTCTTTTGTAAGAAAAAAGTTTTATGTTAAAAACTTGTGAAATTCTGTGTTAAATAAATTTAGAAGGCTGCTCTACTGCAGGATTTCTCAGTCTTTAATAAGCCATTTTAAGGTCAATTTCCAAGAAAGAGACATGCCAGAATAATCCAAAACCTCTTTTTCTTATACGCAATGTTTATAGGGGAAAAAAATCTTGTGTAAAAAAACAAAGATATTAGACTAACAAACTAAAATGCAGCATGAGCTCTTACAGAACAGGAAATATCAATCTTAAAAAATATAGAACTAAACAATTAGCGAACAATTAAGAACTTTGAGAATCTTGACATTTTTCACTACATTGTAATTCAATTAAGTTTTATGAATACCTATACTGGTCCCACTGATGTATTATGAGTTACAAAATTAGTATTTCACTAACTTCATACCATTATGAAATGTTTTCTGTTCAGTCCCTTCTGTGTCATTAAAAAAAAAAAAAAGGACTAAATGACAATATAGATAACCTTGGGTACCTTGGGGATTGTTTTAAATAATAATCCAAACTTTGGGATTCTATTTAAACTCCCTATACTTTTTTGAGATACTTGAAAGTAGTTTCCTTATGAGATTTCTGTTTAGATTGGAAATTCAATGAGAAAACCTGGTTGACAGTATTTCAACATTTCTAGCTCCCGCTTTGCTTATTATCTGAAAGCACTGAGGGATCAACAATAAAAAAAAGTAGTGAAAATGGAATTCTGCTTTAACTTTTTTAAAGTTCTGAAAGATTTTGACTGAAGACAAAATTTGGAGAAAAGGTTGCAACCTGCTTCAGCAGTTGTATTTGTCTCTTATTGATCTACTTGATCAAGAACAAACAACATAGCAATAAATGTGTAAAGTTGCCTGTTTTTAAATTAAAGGTAATAGCTTAAATAAAGTGTTGAAGTGGAACTTAAGTGTGAAAATAGAATCTTAAAACATATCACAAATCCTTTGGATGCATCACAATTGAGGTTTGATACATATTTATTTGAAATCTGATCATTACTGGATTTAATTCATTCTGGTGTGTAAATGACAAGCTTCCTTCTACCTAAAGTTACTGGCAGCATCATTATTTTTGGTGCTTTAAGTTTCTCTGTGTGTAATATTATTAAAAAGTAACATTAAATTTTACAGTTATGGAACGAGTAAGTCATGGCGATGAAAGGTGCAGCCTAGTGAATATTGTCAATGATATTGTAATAGTGTTACATGGTGACAAATATAACTACACTTGTGGTGAACATAGCATAATGTATACAAAAATAATAACACTATTTTTAACAAAGTATTAAAAATAATTGGTAGAAGATGCTATTTTGAGTAATTTTTATCACTCACCCCCACACAAATGCACACACATAAAGCAAATTTTAAAGCTTTCTCCACCCCTGGATATGAAAACTTTAAATGACTAAGCTGGAGAGAATTTAGAAACAAGATCAACAAACAACAACATCATGAACAACAACCACAACTAAAATGGAAAGGCACAGGGCAGTATAATTGCTTTCACTTTGTTCCCATCTGCTAAACTTCCAAAATATGTCATATTTCCCTAGCCTAGCTCTTTTTTTAACCATTAAATGGTATTTTGTTGTTGTTGTCATTAATAGAATTTTTATAGTTCTTCTGATTTCTTAAAGTTCTTTTATATATTTTATACATTTAAAGAACGTTGGGCAAGCGTCTTATCTCTGCATTATAGGTGCCTCTATTATGGCATAGACATTTTTTGGCTTTAGAGAAACCATCATGCATTAGATAAAACCAGGTTTTGCATGGAAGTGCCTGGACTATTTCACTTTCCCTGTGGCTTCACTGCTTTGAATACATACAGTATCTAAGTCTTACTGTAGTCTGAATACACTGATTCCTTATTTCCCAGTTCTGGAATGCAGTCTGATTTAATGAATATGCTCACTTAAAGACTTTCGGGAGAAAAGTGTCTTATTTTATTCACGTTATACCGCACAATATTTTGGAACACAGGCTCCATGAAAAAGAAGAATCTATTATTAAGCTCTGTCATATGGCAGGGATACACAAATAATGCATGAAAAGGTTTGAATACAATGTTGGGCACATGGTAAGAATTCAGCATATGGTAGCTATTATTTATGTATTATGTTTCCTCATGTACTCATAATAAACAAGTAAGGTAAAAATCTCCATATTGGACATGAACAAACTGATACATAGCTTAAGTTATGCATATGAGGTTCTCAGGTTAAAAGTTTTAGAATTTGGGCTTTAAAATTCAAAAGCCAAGGTCTTTCCATGGTGGAGGACGGCTCCATGAAACAGCAAGTGTCCAATCTCTGTGATTGAGAATCATATGGATAACTACAATTTTTTTTAATTTCCATACTTCAGCATAGATACAGGGCATGGCCAAAATATTTGCTTAAACCTTGCTTTCAGGCTTCTGGCCTCCAGAGCTGTGACAGAATAAGTTTATGTTGTTCTAAGACTAAGTAATTTTGTGATAATTTTCTATAGAAGCCCCAGAAAATTAATATACTATCTCATGTGGCCTGGACATAGTAGGTGATAAATAAATATTACCTACTATCAATTATCTTTAGGACACTACTACACAGATGAGCTGTATGTGAATAAAGAAGAAAGTCTATTATTTAAGTCTACTTGCCCTGGAGTGATTTGCTTTGCCTTTCAATTCAAAAGTTGTTTCTGTAAAGGAATTATGTATAGTAGATCCACAATGTGTTAAGTATGCACAGTGCTGAGAACACAGCAATAGATATAGTAGTCTCTGCCCTCACAGATATCTGGGAAGAAAAGACACAAACACATTTACTGTTCATTGAAAAAAACGATGGTAATTTTAACGGTAGAGACAGACACAAGAAGTCTTGGGAGCAAAAAGGAAGAACACCTGACCCAGCTTGAGAGAAAAAAAGACTAAAAAGAGGGTACCAGGAAAAGAGAAGAGGCACTCTTATCAGAGCTGAGGCTAATACTTTGTCCTTGAAAAGTTAGATCGCAGGAACGAGTGTCAAAAGGGCTCTGTTGAAGTATCTATAAATAAGATTTTTATATAACATTGATTTTTTTTTGTCCATACATTGCTAACTACCTATTCTGTTCTAAAGGTATATTTAAAATGTTGATTCCATTCCAAAAAACCTAATTGCAATTTTGGCTTTAGCAATGTGTTTTTGGCACTGTTCCTCTTTTTTTTTTTTAATCTTCACAGTCCAAATTCTACAATATACCAAACATATGAATATTTACGAGTTAGATTAATGGCTCTTTTGATAAGGATCATGAACACTTTTCCCACTATAAGCTGAGTTGATTCATTCATTCAAAATTATTTATTGAGCCCTACTATGCTTCAGCCATGATTACCTCAGAAGATAATGACTTTTAGCACACTTTATGAGAGCTAAATAATTAAAGATATTTTCTTTTTTCCTAGGTGAGTTTGTTAAATAAATATTTCATTCTCTGATTAAGATGATGGGATCTAGAATATTAGATACTTCTATAGAACTGGGTATACAGTAGTGTACATAAAGAAATTTGAAATTTAGTGCCTTGGATTTCTTTTAATATAAGAGATTTAGGTTAGACAGAAAATGGTAGGAAGACACTAGAAATGAGAAAGAGAAAAATCTACTACCAAAAAATAATACAACCATTTCAAGAACTGCAGAGGCAACTGGAAGTCTGATATATGATGGGGGCACTGGAGAAATTTATTTCCAGAACAGCCTGCGCATCCTGTGATTCTCCCTGAAATATTAAGTGAGATATAGAATAAATTGAAAGGTTGAATTAACTTGAAAAAACTCATGAGCCTCCAGTGCTGAAAATATGGTCAATATTTAACCAGGAAAATACTCTTAGGTGTAAAAGAAAAGATATTTGCATGTATCCCATGGACATGGCAGCTGTCTGCAGATGCTTCATGAGGTACTCACAGAAAGAAGAATCAACACCAGTGACAAGTCAACATGTCAGTCAGTGGCTGAGAAGACAAAGGTTAACCCAACCGAGATTAGCCCAAGCAATAAAATGTATCTGGACTTACCCAGATCTGATTGCTACCAAC
Source organism: Panthera uncia (assembly GCF_023721935.1). Classification (NCBI taxonomy): domain Eukaryota; kingdom Metazoa; phylum Chordata; class Mammalia; order Carnivora; family Felidae; genus Panthera; species Panthera uncia. The sequence goes on from NC_064813.1 coordinate 51,268,844, forward strand.
AAACTTACATGAGAATTAATTCTCAGAAAGTCAAATGTTTAAATATAAAACATTAAAACGTAAAAATACTAGAAGATAACGTAAGTAAATTTAAAGAAAAAAATAAATTGAGAGAATTTTCTATTATGTTTTTAAAACTAGGAATTATACATAAATGCATTCAACTACATAAACATTTAAAATTTCCCTATTTTTCAAATGGCTAACTATAGAAAAGTCATTTAAACTCTATTTCTCAGGGAAAAATTGACTTAAAACCAAAAATGGGTAGCACTACACATCCATCATAATGGCCCAAGTGAAAAAGTTTGGCAATAATTGTTGCAGATACAGACCCATTAGAACTCTCATGCATTGCCAGTAAGAGGGTTAATTTGTACAGCCACGGTGGAAAATTCTTTGATATTATCCTATATATTTGATCAAATACACATCCTTTGGCTCAACCATTCTATTTGTAGTATATGCCTGGCAGTGATGTGTGCAAGTGTGCAACAAAAGATATGCATAAAAATTATAATAGCAGCATTATTTTTAATGGCTTCAAACTAGAAATAACAAAAAAGTTCATTGATAAAAATATGTATAAATAAGTTTTAAAATTGTCAAACGTCTTACATAGCCATGAAAATGAACAAACCATGATTTCATTCAATAACTTGGACAAATTTCACAAGTATTATATTGACCAAAAAAAAAATATCTGACACAAATAAACAAATACTACATGATGTATTATTTAAAGTTCACAACAGGGGAGAAGGAAGGCATTGCATTTAGGAGGAAGGGAGGGACGGGGAACTTCTGTGGTGTTGGTCATCCTATTTCTTGACTTGAGTATTAGTCACACAAGTACATTCACTTTCCGATAATGTGTTGAATCGCGTATTTATGATTTGTGAACTCTTATTTATGTATGTTAATTTTACATTAAAATGTTTAAAAGAAACTTCCTTAAGGCCAAAATATTTACAGGGAATAAGATGGTTAGTAAAAATGACTGTGTTCTCCTGAATTGCATTCTCCCCCAAAACTATATGCTGAAACTCCAACCCTGGGACTCTATTTAGAGACAAGATGTATAATGAGGTAATAAAGATTAAAAGAGGTCATCAGTGTGAGGTCCTAATCCTATCTGACTGCTGTCTTTACAAGAAGAGTGAGAGATATCAGGAACATACATGCCCAGAGAAAAGGCCTTGTGAGGATACAGTGAGAGGTTGTGGGGGCCAAAAGAGAAGCCTCAGGAAATCAAACTTGCCAGTACCTTGATCTTGGACTTCCAGCTTCCAGAACTGTGAGAAAATAAATTTCTGGTGTTTAAGTCACCCATCTGTGTACTTTACAGCTATTTTATTATGGGAGCCCAGGAAAACTGATAAAATGACCAGAGGAAAAAAGATTGGTAAGTGTTAAAGACATGTACATTCTTAATATTTTACATAAATTAGATAGATGATCATACACACACACACACACACACACACATAAATGAAAACTGAAATAGACAGCATTAGCTAAGGATATGATTAATATTATGTTAATATTAATAATCCCAATTAAGAATAATAAGAATAATAAGAATATAACCACCACAAACAACTTGAAAAATAACACTTAACATGTGTCAGGCACTGTTCCAAGCTGTAAACACACCTCCTTGAATCTCATGAGATCCCTGTATAGTATGTATCATTTTCAACCCTGTTTTATGGGTGAAAACGCTGAGGCTCAGAGGGACCAACTAAGGTTCCATATCTATTGAGTGGTGAAGCAGGGATTCCAGCCTTGGCAGCTTGACTCCAAAGTCCATGCTGTCGACCACTGTATTTCACTGCATGTGCTGGTGCAAACGATGAAATGCCGTTTTTCACCTATCAGCTGTATAATGATTAAAACACCCAGATAATGCCCAGTGTTGGCATTCTAATGCACTTGCAGCAGCAATATAAATTGATCTGAGCTTTTTAGAGGGCAATTTAGCAATTTATATTAAGTCTTTTTTTTTAATCACATAAACAAGAAACAATGTAAGGACAAGGATATTTATCACAGTGCTATTAATAACAACAAAAAATGTGATACAATGGAAATATTCATCAAAGGAGATTGGTAAGATAAATTATGATATGTACATTCAAAAGGATCCTTTGTATCTATTAAACATGATGTAATTGATCTATATTTATTGACAAGAAAAGATATCCATGACTTACTGTTCCATGTAGTATTTCCACTTTCATATTTTTCTGCTGCTGTCAGCATTGTACCTTTTATTTATCTTTTTTCCCTTCTCCTTTTTTTTTTAACTAAGGAAGCTTTAAAAAAGATTAAAAGTTGGCTTCACCTCAGAAGGTAATTAGTTCTTCATTCACTCATTCAAGAAATGTTTACTGAATCCTCGCTATATGCAAACCCTTTTCAAGGTTTTATGGACACAAAACTGAGGAAAAAAATTCCCTCATGGAACTTTCATCACCAAAGATACTCAAATAGTAGCTACATAACTCTTTGGAACAGGTGGTTCTTTATGTAGAGTAAATTCATTTTTACTGATTGGGCAAAAAGATCTTTGAAGTTCTTTCCATCCCCAAGTGCCTCTAAATCTATAATTTAAAGAACACAATTTCAAGTGTTAAATGTTCTTTTGCTGCTCCTTGAACTTCCTAGGGCAATTTATCTGTCAGGAAAAAAAAAAAAAAACAAACTGAACTATGACTTAACTATGGGGCCTTAGCTTAAAAAATGTATATTTAAAATAATCAAAGCTTGAAAACTGACTCGACCATTAAAATGATAGATATGAAACAGTGAGGATATAAATATATATTTACATATATATAATATAAATGATATTCATATTTTCCAAAATGACTCAGGAGAAAATTGCTAGGTAATAAGAGAAATAGGTCCTGGATATAATTTTGGAGTCATTCATCTTTTAGGAAGGGCTATGTAAATCTTAGTTTAGAATTATAATAAATAATAAGGTACTTGGAATATCAGGAAATTAATCTGTATTCATAAGGTTCTTTGGCATTAATTTATCACCTTAACCTTACTTCCTATTTCTTTCATCTTTTTCTTTGCCTTTTTTAAAGCTTTGATTTGTTAATGAAAGAACAAGTCTGGCTGCTTCTTAATAGGTTAAATAATAGCCAATCATCTGAGTTCCTTAAAATCTTTAGTATAACAGGATGCATTTCAATTAAAATAGTAATACCTGTATTATAATCTTTGAATTGCCATTATTTGACATTGTTTTGTCCAAGATATAAAGATGGATTCTTTTTTTTTCTAACTAATTTTCATTCATTCATTCATTCATTCACCTATTCAAAATAGTGCCTTCCATGTGCCAAGTATTTCTCTGAACATATAGACAGGAGCAAGACAAGTGGTATTTGCCATCATGGAGCTTTTGCTCCAATGGGAGAAAGAAAGACATGATGAGCAAATAGAATTCTGTTTGATATGACATATTTTGAACAACCCAAATATAAACTCTATTGATTGATCATCTACTACAAGGTGAGCACATTAAATTTGTTATTTCACAATTCCTTATAAAACTTTGAGGCAGGTGTTATTAAGATAGGTTTCCTTTGCCCCTCAGAGGCTAAGTGACTGATCCAAAGTCCACTGGCAGAACTGGTACTGAAACCACGTATTTCACACTCCAAATCTCACATGCTTTCCACTATGCTATTCTGCCTTTCATTTTAAAAAGTAACTATATTTGTTTACCTAAAAGTTTCATTTTTAAACATGATGCTTCCTTAGTCAGCTCAGGCTGTAGTAACAAAGTACCAGAGATTAGGTGGCTGAAACCATAGAAATTTATTTCTCACTATTTGGGATGGTTAGAGATCCAAGATCAGGGTGCCACTTCCAGGGAGGACCCTCTTCCTGCTTGTAGATGGCTGCATTTCCACTGTAAAAGGTTATGTGGCAAAGAGAGAGAGAAAGCTCCAATCTCTTTCTCTTCTTCTAAGCACAGTAATTCCCTCAAGAAGGCACCATCCTCATGACTTCATGTGAACGCAGTTACCTTTCAAAGGCCCCACCTCCACATACATAGCATTGGAGGTAAGGGCTTCACCATATGACATTTGGGAGGACACAAGCATTCAGTCAATAATAGATGTTATTCCTTGAGATATTGTAATAAGAAAGAGAAACTACTACTATTATTTTTTATTCTAAAAACCATGAATCATACTCATTTTAGAAAAACAGATATTAATAAATAAATAAATAAATAAATAAATAAATAAATAAGAAAAACATATTAAAAATTAAAAAATACTTGCAATTTCATATGCCAGATATGCCTATTAATAATAGTTTTGGGGTGCCTGGGTGGCTCAGTCAATTTAGCGTTCAACTTCAGCTCAGGTCTTGATCTCACAAGCTGGTGTGTTCGAGCCCCATGTCAGGCTCTGAACTAATCATTCAGTTTGAGTCTGAAGTCCAAAAAAGACCCATTCCCACCTTCTAGCAGTCAGGCAGAAGGAGTTCCCTCTTACCCATGGAAACATCAGACTTTTTGTTCTATCCAGGCCTTCAACTGGTTCAGTGAGGCCCATCCACAATAGAAGGAGCAATCTGCTTTACTCAGTCTACTGATTCAAAGGTTAATCTCATACAAAGCAACCTCACAGAAACGTCTGGAATAATTTTGACCAATTATCTGGGCATCCTATGTCCCAGTCAAGTTGACACATAGGATGAACCATCACAGCAGCTATTCTTAGTTTATTACTTGAGTAAAACTGATGAAAGGTCAAGGCTGACTCTGTATGAGTACAGAGAACAGAAGCTAGACCTAAGGCATTTAGAGTTAATCAGTAAGACAAGCAAATGGAGATGGTGAGTGTTGACAACTCCAGAAGCTTGTCAGTAAAAGAGAGGGAAAAAAAAAGGAGAATATGGGGTCAAATATGGGGTTGTTTATAGTTGCCTGTTGTGTTTTCACAATGGAAGTATGAAGTAAACATGAAAGGAGGTTGAATATTTAGAATAGAGAAGATAATGTATCTAATGATTTTGATAATGTAAAAGGGGGTGGGATTCAAATTTGTTGGGCCTGAAACAGGAAAGTGAACGCCCATTTCACGTTGCCAGGATGAAAAAAGTAACGATAATACATAAGCAGGCACATTTGTATACTTGTGTTTGGAAACAGACAATTTCTCCTCAGTGTCTCTGGCTCCATGCACTAAGATGTAAAGTCATACACTGAAAATAAATCCCCCGTGGCTCTCCAGGCTCATAAACAACAGAGCTAGAAACAAAAATGCCACATGTAAATAAGCATGTGTAGAAATGTTTATTCAACATTGTTATGGTACCTGAAATATTGGGATTATAATGAAAGCCTATAGTGTATTTTAAAAAGCTTAAATAAATTATGAACGTTACGTCTGTTAGGGTCAGGCGTAGGGCAGGATAAAGATAAAGAGTCAGAAGCTAAAAAATTTTAGCAAAGGCTTTATTGGGAACTAAGGTCTTGGGAGAGGTTCTGTGACTCAGGGAGAGAGACAGAGAGAGAGGAGTCAGGGAAGTCGCGCCCAGGTGTGGTGGGGTAGGTTTTTAAGCTGCAGAGGTTCCGGGTTTAGGTCCGGTGGGTCTTTTTCGTGCCAGGTCGTGCTGTCGCTCGGTGATTGGTTGACCTTCAGTTGGTTCTGGCGCGCTGCTCGGGGCTTTCCGTTGGGTTGCACTGGCAAGATGGCCGTCCCCTCCACTGTGGTTCCAGGGACATCCTAACAACGTCAAGAATATTACAAAGTTACCATAATGAATGAGGTAGAGCTGTAACAGTTGATTTGGAGACACTGATGACGTACTACTGATGTGACAGAAGAAAGCTGCACGGGCTACTTGATGGAATCTTTACCTTTTAATTAAACAGTGGCTAAGAACTATGTACGTGTGTGTGCGTGCGCGCATTAAAATATGAGACTGGAGAAAAAGAAATGTAGAAAAAAGAAATAAACATTAGTTGTTAACAGTGATCACCTTGCAGATATAAGTTGAGGAGAGAGGAGAAAATGGAATGAATTAGAGGGTGGGGTGTAGGAGAATGGAAACGAAAAGTGCTTTAAAGAAAAAATATGTGATAATAACCGACTTACACTACATCATTTACATTCTTACAAATGCTTACAGTTACATTTCAGATGCACCACAAATGTGCTGAGATATCTAACATTTTTTAACTTTTATTTTCTAATAGAAATGTTATTCCTTATGTAATATGAGAACAATCTATAAACCCACTCCATTGTGGAAAATGCAAATAAATGCTTTTGTTCCTATTACATGAAGGCCATTTGTTAATGTAACGTATCTATTACTTCTCATAGTTACAGTATTAGCCTGTTGTTTTATTTGGGTTTTCTAGTTTTTGAGGAAATCATAGAGCCTGAAAATAACAAAAATAATTTGATTTGATACCTTCCTCTGTGATTCTGTCTTCTCTTACTGTAATGGTTACAACATGCAACACCATTGCTAAGTCATAGTGGAGATAATAGTCATGTGTAGCTTGTCCAACACTAAGGGGAAAGCTATATAAGCACATAATTGTTAAATGCTTCGATGGTGGATTGAGATAAATCTCTTTATCTCATTAAAGAAGTAGTTTTCTATTACTAGTATAGGAAGAATTATCCGGAATGAATGTGTATCTTAACCGTTATCAGATTTTTTTGCTTTGGTCTATTGACATATTAATAGGTTTCTAAACATTAAACATTTGCGACATTTCCAGAACAAAACACACATTATCTTGGATTCTATTTTTTAAGTGTACTGCTGAGCTATTCTTATTTATATTTGATTTAGGGTTTATGCAAAAGCAAGATTGACTAATTTATTACAATCTTTGTCATCTTAAAGATATCAGTGTTTGTGATTCACTCTATACAAAGGAAAGCAAATAAATTGCATAATCCCTTTCTGAATTTCCTGATCTCCTAAATAAACTGGATGAACTTATTCATCGTTTTGCTCATATGAATGCATGACTCTGGAGTTGTTAGTAACCTTTGACACTGTTGTATTTTCCTTGACATTTCGTTAATGTGATGCAGATTAATGCTACTGTTTTTATGTTTAAAAGACATCACTTGTGAAAGCAATAAGATGCAGGGCTTTTTGTGTTTTTTTTTTTTTAAGTTTTAACATTTCTAAGTCATTTAAAGGTATTCAAATTCCCACAGAGTTTAATAAAGCAACAATAACAACAACAACAAAAATATCCTAGGAGTTCAACACAGTGGAAAAGGCATAAACTGTAGGTTGGGGAAATAAATGGGTGGTCAAATAGCCCTAGTGAAGAGCAAACATTGCTAATAAGGCAGCTTTCAGAAAGAGCACCTTATGGTTCCTTTATCAGTTCAATCAAAAGGTGTTTTTTGGAAGTTTACCATGTATAATTCTCAGTTACCAGCAGAAGTTTGAGGTACAAGTATAACATTTACAGGTGTTCTCTTTATGGGGAAAAGAGATTATTTAAAATAGTTTTCATGTAGGACTATTATGCTTGGTGACATAAGAGAAAGCCAAATCATAATTTTTAATAAAGATATGAAATTCTATGCATTTGTTTTTAGATTGGCTGTGGGCATCAGTGTAGGACTGATGAGCTCAGCACACTCCAGAGAATAGTAGATTTAATATAATAGATTTAATACAATCTATTTAATCTGTCACCTGGAGTATCAGCCCCTGCTCATGTGAAATGAAGTTTTCAAATAAAATTGATTTTCTACTAGCTTTTTCTTACTAAACCTTCAGATTTTTCTACAAGAATAACCCCGATACATTAAGAAGACACATAAAAAATTAGAAGTTAAAAAAATAAAGACAATTTTTTTTCTGTTGAAGTTGATATGTAGGTCATTTTAACTTTAAAATACATGCAAATTACTGTTCCTCTTTCACTTATTTCTAATGCCTACAATGGAACTGATGAAAAGGTCTCATATTTGACTGGTCTACTTTTATTAAAGTTTTTTTTTCTTTTTTGCCATTTATCCCCATGGTCGAAATCAATATGCTACAACTCCCCAATTTTATCTCATATTCTAACTTTTTCCTCTGCCCTTTACTTGCATGTCCAACTACGATTTTTATTTTAAATTCCCCATTTGAATGTCTCATGCTTATACCAAATTTTAGAAGTCCAAAAGACAACATAAACTCCATTCATTACCCTAAACTTGTGTGGTTTTTATTTTTTTTTAAAAATTAACATTTATTTATTACTGGGAAACAGAGAAAGACAGAGCATGAGCATGGACGGGGCCGAGAGAGAGGGAGACACAGAATCGGAAGCAGGCTCCAGGCTCTGAACTGTCAGCACAGCTTGACGTGGGGTTCAAAGCCACGAACTGTGAGATCATGACCTGAGCTGAAGTTGGATGCTTAACCGACTGAGCCACCCAGGCACCCCAAAACTTGTGTGTTTTTTAATGAGTAGCACTAATTTTTATTCCCTAGTCTTCCTCACTTCTTTCCATTAAAATATCATGAAGTCCCTTTGGTTCTAACTTCAAAATGTTCCTCTGATATGTTCACATGTGTCCATCTCTACCCCCATCACATGAATCCAAATCATTATCAGCTTTTATTAGACTAGAGCTATTTCACCCTTACTGTCTTCCAAGATTTTATCCTTGACCACAAACAAATCTATTCCACAAACAAATAGAATTCACAGCAATCTTTTGAAAACCTCTAGAAAAATAGCAAAACTAAATCACCTGCTTAAAAATCTCTGTTAGCATGTGCCCTCCTTAATGCCCATCACCCATTTACCCCATCCCTTCACCCGTCTCCCCTCCAGCAGCCCTCAGTTTGCCCTCTGTATTTAACAGTCTGTATGGTTTGCCTCCCTCTCTGTTGATATATTTTTTTTAACATTTATTCATTTTTGAGAGACAGAATGTGAGTGAGGGAGGGGCATAGAGAGAGGGAGACAGAATCTGAAGCAGGCTCCAGGCTCTGAGCTGTCAGCACAGAACCCAACATGGGGCTTGAACTCGTGGACTGTGAGATCATGACCTGTGCTGAAGTCAGACAGTTAACTGACTGAGCCACCCAGGAGCCCCTCCTCCCTCTCTGTTTTTATTTCATTTTTCCTTCCCTTCCCCTATGTTCATCTGTTGAGTTTCTCAAATTCCACTCTGACTTAAATAATATGTGTCTTTCTCTGACTGACTGATTTTGCTTAGCATAATATACTCTAGTTCCATCCACGTTGTTGCAAATGGCAAAATTTCATTCTTTTTGATTGCTGAGTAATATTCCATTGTGTATTCCATTCATCAGTCAATGGATATTTTGGCTTTTTCCATACTTTGTCTATTGTTGATAGTGCTGCTATAAACATGGGGGTGCATGTGCCCCTTTAAATCAGCATTTTTGTATCCTTTGGGTAAATATATACTAGTGCAATTGCTGGGTCATAGGGTAATTCTATTTTTAATTTTTTGAGGAACTTCCATACTGTTTTCCAGAGTGGCTGCACCAGTTCGCATTCCCACCAACAGCACAAAAGGGTTCCTCATTATCTGCATCCTTGCTAACATCTGTTGTTTCCTGAGTTGTAAATTTTAGCCACTCTGACAGGAGTGAGGTGGTATCTCATTTTGATTATGGTTTGTATTTCTCTGATGATGAGTGATGTTGAGTATCTTTTCATGTGTCTGTTAGGTGTCTGTCTTCTTTAGGAAAGTGTCTATTCCTGTCTTTTGCCCATTTCTTCACCGGATTATTTGTTTTTTTGGATGCTGAGTTTGATAAATTCCTTATAGATTATGGATACTAACCCTGTATCCATTATGTCATTCCCAAATATCTTCTCCCATTCCAAAGGTTGCCTTTTGGTTTTGTTGATTGTTTCCTTTACTGTGCAGAAGCTTTTTATCTTGATGAGGTCCCAGTAGTTATTTTTTGTTTTTATATCCCTTTTCTCCAGAGATATGCCCAGTAAGAAGTTGCTGTGGCCAAGGTCAAAGAGGTTGCTGTCTGTTTTCTCTTCTAGGATTATGATGGTTTCCTGTCTCACATTTGGGTCTTTCATCGATTTTGAATTTATTTTTGTATATGGTGTAAGAAAGTGGTCCAATTTCATTCTTCTGCATGTCACTGTCCCGTTTTCCCAGCACCATTTGCTGAAGAGACTTTTTTCCACTGGATACTCTTTTGCTGCTTTGTCAAAGATTAGTTGACCAATCTTTGTGGGTCCATTTCTGAGTTCTCTATCCAATTCCATTGATCTATTTGTCTGTTTTTGTGCCAGTACCATACTATCTTGATGATAACAGTGTAATACAGCTTCAAGTCCAGAATTGTGATGCGTCCAACTTTGGTTTTCAACATTGGCTATCCTGGCTCTATACAAATTTTAGGATTGTTTGTTCTAGCTCTGTGAAGAATGCTGGTGTTATTTTGATAAGGATTTCATTGAATGTGTAGATTGCTCTAGGTAGTATAGACATTTTAATAATATTTGTTCTTCCAATCAATGAGCATGGGATATTTTTCCATTTCTTTGTGTTTTCTTCAATTTCTTTCATAAACTTTGTATAGTTTTCAGCCTACAGATTTCTCACCTCTTTGGTTAGGTCTATTCTTTGGTATCTTATGATTTTTAATGCAATTGTAAATGGAATCGATTCCTTGATTTTTATTTCTGCTGCTTCATTATTAGTGTATAGAAATGCAACTGATTTCTGACATTGATTTTATATCCTATGACTTAATACACTTTGGATGAATTCCAAACTTCCTAAAAAGCCTACAATATAATGCGAGATATGACCTCTATTTTTCCATCTTCTTTTTTTACTTCTTACACTGACTTTCCCAGTTACAAGGCTCCATTCCCACTGGCATTGCCTTCTGCAATGTAAACATGCTCAACCCTTCAGCTTAAAGACTTGGCCTGACCTCCCTCTGGATTGTCTTCTGTTGCTACTTTCCATTTTCTGGTAGCAGTGTAAACATGGCCTTCTCAAAAACATCACCTGTGGGCGCTTTCTCAAAAGCATATTCATTCCTTGTTATGTTCTGCTTTCGGTAGCATTGTTATTGAGTTTCTCACTTACATTTTACCTGCCACAACTTATAATTACAGATTTATGTATTTATTTTTCTGTCTTATACAGTGATTGTTTGATACAAGCAAGCCATAAAACCAAAACAAGCTGGGGCAAGTGGAGGAAAACCTTAGTTTTGGAAATATTAAACTAGATATGATTTTGCATATGTAACCATTCGTCTGTGGGTGCAATTCTATTAGTAAATGCCTTAAAAATTATTAAGTACAGTTGTACAAAGTAATGAATAATTATGCTAAGTAAATTTCTCCTTGGCAAAAGAAACAAAAACCAAAAAGTTACTGCTCAAAAAATTTATTATTACATGTTTTTTTTATAGAAGATTAAGCACAAAATAAAATGAGGTCTAGTATTAAAATAAAATGAGGTCTAGTATTGAAATAAAGTTCCATATTAATGTCTTTGTTGCCTAACAGAATGAAGCGGAAAATTGGTGTTTGAATGATATAAAATCTAACCAGAAATATTTCTCTTTTTGTGTGACTGAATTGCATCTTAGTTCCTTCTATCCCCTTTGGCACATGGGCTATGCCTTTTCTCCTATTCAGAAAAAATTAGATTACTAATCTGAAATCAGATTCCTTATTTTATGTCACTTGTAATTTTGGTTAAATAAGAAATTTCATCTCAGAGGAGAAGTGCAGACAAAAAAATAACATGTTAAAGTCATATTCACTATAAATTTCTATTTTCTTTTTTATAGAATAAAATGTTAAATATTCAAGTAAAATTTTATTGACAAATAGCAGAAAGATGAAAAAAAATGACCAAATCCCAAGTGTTTAACACCATGAATTTTCACATGGTAAAAGTTACAAAGCAAAAATTTTTTGAAGTAGCCTATTAGTAGCAGATAGGAAGCTTTATTATATATACTTCCAGTCACTAACTTCTTTCCAAAGATGAATATTAACTTTACTTATATATCAGCATTAATTAGTTTTATCTGTTTTTGAAATTTATATAAATGGAGTCATGCAGAATGACCTATTTTACATCTAGCTACTTTCTCTTAGTAGTATGTTTGTGAAATTTATTCATGTTTTGTATAACTTTAGTATCTTAATTTTTATTGCTGCATATTATATTGTATACATATACCACAAATTATCTATGCATTCTGTTCCTGATGGACATGTAGAGTAGTTTCATCTCTTGTCTTTTCTAAACAGTGGTGCTATGAATATTCTTGTACATCACTTTTGATGTACGTATGTTAGGATTTCTACTGACTATGCATCTAGAGTGGAATTGTAGGTTTTAAAGGTACATAAGGGTTCAACTTTAGAAGATACTGTCAGCTTTCAAATTTGGATGCATCTGCTTACGTTGTGGTTATCAGTATACTAAAGTTTCAATTGCTCCATTGGATGTTAAAAGTCTTGTTAGAGTCATCATTCTAGTGGATATATAATAACCATAGTATTTTAATTTGCATTTCTGATCCTTGATTAGTAATAGCTCCTAAAAGTGAATAATAGTAACTTTTAAGGTGGTTAATGGCCATTTGGCCTTTCTAAGAACGTTATGAAATGTTTAAGTCTTTTCTATTTTTTGTATATTTGATTATCTTTTATTGACCTGGAGTTTTTTAAATATACTTTCTTTGTTGGATATATGTATTACAAACATCTTTATGGCTTGTCTTTTTTCTCTCTTGTATTCATTGAAAGAGAAGTTTTTTTTTTTTCCTTTTAACATTCAAGTATAATATACATGAAAGGAAGAGCACTGTCTTAAAATAAAGATCAATATATTTTCACAAACTGACCACACTCATGTCACAAATTCATGACCCTACTTGCCTACCATCCCAACATATAACAAGATAGATTACTTTTGTCTGATTTTTGATAATTTAAAAAATTTAGTGAGATGTAATTAATTGATCAGTTGGTTTTTTGTTTTGTTTTGTTTTGTTTTTTCTTTACGGGTAGTACTTTTGTGCTCTGCTTAAGAAATCTCTACCAGCTTCCAGGTGATGAAAATACTATCCTATCATTTCTTCTGGATGGCTGGTTGTGGTTCTTTGTATGTATTTTCTAGAAATCTTTTCATATTCAGTTTCTAAATTAACTCTTCTGTCATCAGAGAATATATTGCATGATTTCAATCATTTGAAATTTCATCAGTCTTATTTTATGGTCCAGCAAGTGTCTATGGACATTTGAAAAGAATATGTATTCTGTCATTGGTGGGTGTGGTGTCCTGTCTATGTCAATTCAGTTAGGTATTGTGAATCATATAGTTCACGCTTTCCTTTACTTACGTTTTTCGGATCTACCAGTTACTGAAAGATGTGGGTTAACATCTCTCACATTGATTATAGGATTATGTATTCCTCCTTTTTATTCTTTTTATTTATTTATAATATAAATATATAAACATATATATATTTATATTAAGTACATACGAATTTAGAATCATTATTTCTTCTGGTATCAGTGTTACTTTTTACTACTACTAAAAACAATGTTTTTGCAAAAAGTCTACTTTATCTGATGTACATAAACTTTTTTGCTTTTGTTAGTATTGCATGACATATTTTTTCTATCTTTTTAATTTCAATTTTTGTGTATCCTCATATTTAATGTGATTTTTCTTATAAAGCACCATATACGTAGGTTTAATTTATCTAATATTAACCAGATCATTTCTCTAACATTTAATGTAATCACTGATATAGTTGTGTTTACATCTATATTTTGGTCAGTTTTTTATTTTCAACTACTTTTATTTCCATTTTTTCTCATCATTTTGGTTCCTTTTTAATCAAGCATTTTCATTATTGTATCTTTCCTATCTTTGAGGTTGTTAGCTATACTTTTATTTTACTATTCATTAGTTGGCTATTACCCTGGAGATGCTAAGACACTAATATTAAATATTAGAATATATGATTTCCTTTTTTTTCTGTGCTCACCCTACTGGTTTATCATGTCTATCTACTGAACCACAGAAATTTCTTAGCACGTGTTTTCTGTCAATATTTTCCACAAGTGAACTTCTATCAATTACAATTCGTCCTTGGACTTCCATGATCAATGTGAGTCTCTTTTTCCTGCTAAAAATGCATGCATATTTATGCAGTAAGATCAAATTATTAAGAAATGTTTTAAAATAATGTTTATGTAACAAATCATGATTTTCCATACCTTTTTTTATAGTTTTATTTTAGTGTTAATTTATATATTTGAGAAAGAGAGAGAAAGACAGCATGGTGCAGAGAGAGAGAGAAAAATCACAAGCAGGCTCCACACTGCCAGTGCAGAGCTGGACACGGGGCTGGATCCCATGAACTATGAGATCACGGCCTGAACCAAAATCAAAAGTCTGAAGCTTAACTGACTGAGCCACCCAGGCACCCTGTGATTTTCCATACCTTAATAACTGTTTCATATTACTACTTTTATATTATAGGGTAAAATAAACATAACATAAGAATACTCAAAGTCATTATGTGGTCACCAACAATGTGAACCTCTCAGAACCTTTATTCTTAAAGGTATTTTGCCATCATGAATAAGTAATCCTCTGTAATAAGAATGAAAATGTCTCATGTAAACATTTTTAAACTTTTTTCAATCAGTTGATTATAATGGCTTTCAAATAATCCCCATATTTCATAAGTTTCTATTGGCTTAGTTTAACAAATTTACTGAGTGTATTCCAATCTATTTTTTTCTATTATTTTTCTATTAATTTATTTTCTATTATTTTTTCTCAACAGAGCAGCAAGAGTATCTTTTCAATGGAATAAATCATGTTCTTTACCTATTTTAAACATTTTAAGGATTTCCAACTGACTTTTTCTTACTTTACCATCTTTTTAGTAAAAAGTTATTTACCCTGACTTTAGGGACTTTTTAACATGCTATTTCCCTCTTGTTTTCCTAGATGGCTCCTTCTGTTCCTTCTAGACTCTTCATAATTATCTTTTCCTTGACTGATGAATATAATTATTTTTTATCCTATCACTCTCTAGTCCACAATCCCAAACTGTCATTCATGGAATTTCTTAAAATTTATAAATATATACTGATTTCTAATTTGCTTGTGTAATGTCTGTCACGTGTGGTGGGTTGCTAACTGTGAATACAAGTACTGAATCTGTTTTCATAATGTTCATATATATATATGAACACAATATGTATGTATATATATATATATATATATATATATATATATCCTTGAGCATAGCACCAGGCACTCAGAAGGATTCAAATGATTTTGAAGTTCTGTGGAAAAATCAGGGCTGGAGATTATAGTTTTAAAACCGTCTTTACAATACTTAAAATACTGTGATTAGGTGAGCTACTTTTGGTAGATTATTCAATGTCAAATGTCCATCAAAAGCTGAGGTCATTGTGGCACTATTCTTTGATCAGAGTAGGTAAGAGCTGATAAGGCTAAAATTGCATGCAAGCCAATAAATATTTACCTTTAAAAATAGTTCATTTTATTTTACCCTGATAAGTAAATATGTGGGAACTATTATTAACAATAGCTCATGGAGCACCTGGCTCAGTTGGTTAAGTGTCCAACTTTGGCTCAGGTCATGATCTCACAGTTCATGAGTTCAAACCCCTCATCAGTCTCTGTGCTGACAGCTCAGAGCCTGGAGCCAGCTTCTGGAGGCTTCCTCTCTCTCTGCCCCTTCCCCACTCGCTCTCTCTCTCTCTTTAAAAAATAAATAAAAACATTAAAAAGTTAAAAAAAAGAACAGCTCACAAATTTATAGAAAATTTGTTGAACATTTTTCAAATTATTGCTCAATTAATTAATGGCTAAAATTTTTTTTTCAACGTTTATTTATTTTTGAGACAGAGACAGAGCATGAACGGAGGAGGGTCAGAGAGAGAGGGAGACACAGAATCTGAAACAGGCTCCAGACTCTGAGCGGTCAGCACAGAGCCCGACGCGGGGCTCGAACTCACGGACTGTGAGATCGTGACCTGAGCCGAAGTCGGCCGCTCAACCGACTGAGCCACCCAGGCACCCCTAATGGCTAATATTTTTATTAAAACATTTTATCATACCACCTGATGCATTATTAATGGACTATTTACTACCATATAGGTTAGGATAAAGTTCAGTTGCTAAGTGATAAGATAAGGGGCCTAAATATTTTTTTTTTCCTTTATTACATAAAATAAGTCTGGAGATGGCTCCAAGGTCATTGGGAACCCTCTTTATATCTTTCTGCTCCATTATTTTCAAGGTCAACTATGACCCAAGTGGATGCCAGAACTTGAGAATTCCCAAAATAAAAAGGAAAGTCTTAAGGAGCAATATTTGAAACTCTACCTACTAACTTCTTACATTTTAGTGTTGAGCCCTGACTATAAGGAATAGTGGAGGATGTAATCTTCTAGCCAGGAATCTTGTCACCTTGAAACAACAACAACAACAACTAGGCTTCTTTTTTTTTTTTTAAGTTTATCTATTTATTTATTTTTGAAAGAGTGAGAGAGCATGGGCATGAGTCAGGGAGGGGCAGAGAGAGAAAATCCCAAGCAGGTGCTACACTGTCAACATGGGGCCAGATTCAGGGCTCGAACTCATGAACCGTGAGATCATGACCTGAGCTGAAATCAAGAGTCAGGCACTTAACTGAGCCACCCAGGTGCCCACAAACTAGGGTTCTAATAAAAACCAAGAAGAGTGGAATAGAGGACAGGAACATAATCTTATTCATGTAAATTGTAATGATTTTGAATGATGTCACTTTAGAAGTATTTATATATAACACCACATCAATGGCAAAAGAGGAATATTCCTTTAGACAATGAGAGCTGAAATTACAGTTTTTTAAAGGAAATGATTAAGTGTTTTGTTTAACGAATTTATTACCTGAATTACTGCAATTTAGCATAATTTTCAAGTTAAATATGAATTATTTTAAACATTAAATTATTGTTCAATAACCTTTTGATTTTAAAAGATTTACATGAAGTGAAAAATTGTATTCTGTATCTGTAAAGAATTTTATTTATGATCTTATATTTATTGATCATTGTATATTTAAAACTTATTTTTTTTAAAATAGCTACATTATTAAATTTATTTTGCTCTTACTTTGATCTGATGGGATTCTATCTAATGGTGCTGGGAAAACAAACATTTACATTTCAAATAATTTCTCCACTTAGCAATGTTTAAGTATCTAACACTTCATGCTCTGTTTTAGAACATTATAATAGTATCAGTAAAGTACACACTTAGAGTGGTTTGTTTGGCAACATTGGGTACCAACTAGTACATTTATTTGACTTCTCAGCAGTTTATTGGCATTTTGGTGAAAAGAGGTGATGAAGGCTATTTAATTAACCTCAAATATTTCACTGGCATAAGAAAGTGAATCATCTGCCAGAATCATTAGCAATTTATAAGCTGAGTTCAGCAGCAAATGGTCATAAATTCAATCACATGTAACCTTTCCAGTAAGTGACATCAGTCAATTGAAATTTATTATGGGGGAAATCACAGACTTTGACATTCACACTAAACATCCAGAGCATTAAGATTCTGCTTGCCAGAATCCTAGAATCCACTTTGTAGATAATGCACAGAATTTTAAAATGCAGAAATGATGGATAAGAACTAAGTAGTTCTTCTGAGTGTTATCAAGAAATATGAGAGGTTCAATATTTGATAATGCTTCATTTTCTCCAATAGGACAAACTCATACTGTGGGACCTAGAACAACTGTGATTACTGTATAGTAAGTGTCATAAAACATTGGTGAATACCTTGGTGTGGTGTGTAGATAGTCTGGGGAGAAGCTTGCTTGGCAACTTTCCATTAGGTACTCATGACAGATAACCTGAGAAAGCAATCAAATTTCATTTTCTGCATCTTTAGTGGTAATGTGGGGTTATACTTATATAGAGTAGAATGTAATTGATTTTAGAGACTTGATTAAATTATCAATAGCATGGCATAAATATGGGCTTAATGATTTTAAATTGAGAGTTCATTTGTTTTATAGTTGGGGGACTTTTGGAAAAATGAGGAAGAAGAATAATCAGATCATCACATCTATAAGACATTAAGGGAATTGAATATTCGTTATTTGAGGCAAACACTAATATGTTCATTTTCATTTGTTAAATTCTGTAGACTGCCAGAAGGTTTCATCAAGTGTAGCCCTTCCAGTAAATGACACAAACTAATCATCGTTTACCAAGTGGGGCAAAGTAACTTGACAGTTATGGTCAAGTCTGTTTTACAAGCTTGAGGTTTCACTTAGTAGAGAGTGCAATCAGTATTTGTGAACAGAGTAAGTATTGTGAGTAGAATTTTGGAATGACACTTATATACATAATATGTAAAAGATTTCAAATGGTTTTGGAATTAACTCTTGCATCCTAATATAATATCTAATATCCCACTGAAATAGCTAAACTTAAAAAAAAGAGTACAGAAGGATAGGTCATAATAGAGTTGGTTCAAGCTGTTATTTTAGATGTCAGTTCATAGTGAATTTCCACTAATAATAAATCTAATGGATAGAATTATAGCTCATTTGCATGTATATGTTCAATTAAAATGTTATAGTCAATATACAGAGAAGTTATTTTATTTATTTACTTATTTATTTATTTTACTTATTTATTTTTTAATTTTTTTAATGTTTATTTATTTTTGAGAGAGGGAGAGAGAGGGAAAGAGTGCGAGTGGAGGAGGAACAGAGAGAGAGGGAGACACAGAATCTGAAGCAGGCTCTAGCCTCTGAGCCGTCAGCAAGAGCTGGAGGAGAGGTTTGAACTCACAAACCATGAGATCGTGACCTGAGTTGAAGTTGGATGCTTAACTGACTGAACTACGCAGGCGCCCCTGGAGAAGTTATTTTAATTATGAGTTAGTGCACCTGTTTTTCTTAGTACATCCAATTTTTCATAGGCTGACCTATGCTGGCTCTTTTATGCATGTGTGGTGTGGCTATTAGGTTGACCCTCAGGTCAGCTAGAGAGTGGATGATCTAGAACAGCCTCATTCATATCTTGCATATTTGTCAGTTGGGTATATCACTTCTTCTCTACATAGCACCCATTTTCCAGAAGGCTAGCTTGGATTTACCTTCACGGTAGACTGAAGGTTCTAAGTATAGCAAATTCCAGAGTGCAAGTACTTCTCAGGTGTCTGCCTATGTTACATTTGATACAACAGGTTACATTGCAAGAGCACACAGCCAGTAGGGCTAGTTTGCTTATTTTTTAAAACCTGCTCCATAAATTTAACAATTTATTCTCTAGATACATGGACTCTCAGAAAAAAAGATTGAAAATCTTGTATCTTTTCTGAATATTCACATAAAAAAGCACCATAAATAATAACATACTGAAAATTATATTTTTGATTTATTTCTTTAGAATTATTTACCAATCATGTAAGTTAGTAGTATCTTTTATCAAATAAAAAAAGTAGGATTCTTTGTGTAAATGTAGTTTGCTTCATTGTCCTTGATCCAATCTTTCACAATTTTTAACTGAAATACATATTAATCTGGAAGGGAAACACCAGAAACCTGAAATATAAGTTAACCTGGGAAGAAACCAGAATATGCAGAGAATTTTCATTTAAGCATAAGATTAAATGAACTAAATGAGAAATCAAATTCAGTGAACAATGCATGATATACATTCAGAATTAAAATAAAACTATTTGCATAACAAAAGTCTAAAGAGCCTCTATCCCTTTAGGAAAGTTTGCCCTCTTGTCTTCACACTAGAATTTGCATGAGACTGAAAATTAAATAGCATACATTTGTTTGAGGTAATAAAGTACCCTTTTTTCACTTAAAACTTCTTTTCCCCCAAATTTACCTCTTGTGTGAGAATTATTTAAGAACCGAAAATCTCAGGGAAAATGAGGCAAAAAGGAAGTAGGAAGGAAGGGTATGATAAAGCATTCCCTCTTTTCAGGGAAGTCAGCCTATCAGGGTGGATTCTGTTTATTCAGATGATGATGTGTTATTCCTCAGCTTTCTTATTTGTACAGAGGACCTTCCAAAGATAAACTTCATGAAGTTTTAGATTTAAACAATTAGATATTCGTAACCAGCTATTGGCTAAAAAAGCTGCTTGGCCATCATCCAAGTAGGAATAAAGGTGACAAGCTCTTCCTGCTGGTGAACACCAGGGCTGGGATGCTGTCTCCTCGTTTGACATCGAGTTAACTGTCAAAAGCTTGCTTTATGATGAAGAAATCATCACAAACTAATCCGTCAAGTACACTATACTCATGTCCTCCAAATGGATCTAACACACAGCTCTGACCACTTAATAGTCTTTAGTGGTATTCAATCACCAAGCTCTTAAAACTAATATCCAGTGTTCTCCATGATCTGGCTTGATCTATTATTTCTAGCCTGAGATTTTACTATTTCTTCCATCAAGCATCACTTTCTAAGGACACTAAATTTTATTATAGCTATAGTTATTTTTAATACTACTGTCCTATGTCTTTTATACCGGAGCTAACCAGCTAACTCTCCACCATATTACAGGATTAGAACATTCTGATTTTGACTGTCTACAGAAGTCCCATGTCCCCTTATTTGCTTTCCAGGGTTTCAGTGACATGTGGTCCATCATAATCTGGAAACAGATGATATTCCTTCTGATGTATCCTCAGAAGGTTAACAGTAGTCTAATGTTACATTACGATGCGTATGTCATTCACGTCATTTTATCTCATCATATAGGTGTTTCATCATCTCACACCATCAAAGAAGAAGGGCGAATGCAGTACAATGAGATGTTTTGAGAGAGAGACTGCATTCATATTAACTTTTATTACAGTATATTGTCATAATTGTTTTATTCTTTTTTTTTTTGAGAGAGAGGGCACAAGTGAGTGAGGGGCAGAAAGAGAGAGAGAGAGAGAGAGAGAGAGAGAGAGAAGAGAGAATGCCAGGAGGGACAGAGGGAGAGAGAGGAAGAAAGAGAAAGTGAGAAAGAGAGAAGCCGGGCTCATGCTCACCCAATGTGAGACTTGACCTCATGAACTGTGACATCTTGACCTGAGCCAAAGTCAGATGTTTAACAACTGAGTCACCCAGGTGCCCATAATTGTTTTATTATATTGTTAGTTATTACTGTTAGTCACTTACCATTTCTAACTCATAAATTAAACTTTATCATAGATATGTATAGAAAAAAACATAGTATAGAGAGAGTTTGTTATTACCCCGTTTCAGGGATCCACTGGGAGTCTTGGGATGTATTCCCCATGGACAAGAGGGGATGGCTGTACTTACCTTCACCAGTGTGCTGCCTATTTTCATGTTGCTAATTAGCATTCTTCCATTTCAGCTTGAAAGACTCCTTTCATCATTTCTTATAAGGCAGTTCTAGTGGTGTTAAATTCCCTCAGCTTTTGTTTGTCTGCAAAAGCCTTGTTCTCCTTCATTTCTGAAGGATGCTTTGCCACATAGTTTTCTTATATTTAATATTATATTAATTAAAAAATATCCCCCTGTGGTTACATCTGAAGCTTTATACGTATAATTAACTATGTAACATGGTGTCAAAACTAAAGTATATTAGCTGGAATATCTAATCTAATTTCATGACTGAAATCCTAGATAATGCCAGAGTAGAGAATAGTGACTATAAACTCAGTCCTTGATCAGAACGCCCTTGTTTTAAAGATTTAAATACTTAAAATGATACAAATTTCATTTTGGATATTTAATTTCTTTTTTTCTTAAGTGATAAAATATTCATAAGTAATGTGGCGGAGGAGGTGATGAATGTCTTGAAAGAGATAATTCTTTGGAGAATAAGAATAGTTTATAATATTAATGCAATAAGCAGTGAAGGTAAGAAGGTAGGTAAGAAATATAGCTTATGTCTTGTGACTTTCTATGCTGTTTATTATTATAAACTTGATAGCTGTTCTCAGAGGTTGAAATGATTTTGATGATTGGCTGTCAATCACATACGAAGAACTATATTTCATACTGATGGTTACTAAGTAAAGCTGTACATTAGGAGCTTTTAAAATCCAGATTCTTTTGTTACAACCAGTAGCAGAATATGCAAGTTTAAGAAATAGAAATATCTAGTTTTCTCCCAAGTTTTCAGGTACTTTTGTGATCAAATTTTAACTGCTGTACTCTCCGCTTCTAGGTAATCTCTGGAATTAGGGACTAATAGTAATTGTTGAATAAATTAGCAAAGTATAGGAATCATGCTTTTGTGTATCTCATCTTTCTCTTACTGGAATAGCCAGATACAGAGGAGTAACCTCTTTAGTTGTTACATATCACTGTTGCAGGTTATGCTGGTCTGTTACGAATGCTATCTTTAAATGGTACTTTTTGGATTTTTTTGCTGACTCACTACTTCTCTTTCCTTTTTTCTGAAGTGAGATGTTCTACTACAGTTCATATTTTCATGGAGAGATCACTAGTTACTCACCAAATGATAGATAATTCAATCAGTTTGGGAGTTTCTTCTCTCAAGCATTAGCCAAATTCATCGCTGGAGGTTATACCAATAACATTTGTGGCCAGGGACTATGTTAAAGGGTGTTGTGTGTTAAAGGAATAACATTAAGATGTTCTTTGACCAGGGTGTACAGAAGCACCCAAGTATGTGCCATTCATCACTCACGTTCCAGAAATAGCTCCTCAGGGCACATGTATACACAAAGAACTGTAGCAGACAAATGAGAACAGGTTAATATATTATTTGTAAAATTATCTTTCCAAAACCCACTGCAGATTACCAATGAATGAAGCTATAGCATGTAAATGCTATAATAGGTATGCAGCTGAGAACGGATGTTGACCAGCCTCTTTTCCCCCATTTTCCCCTAGCAGACTTCTCACATCTCAGTAATACTACTGCTGAGGAAAGGCCATTGAAGAGTAGCATGGTTAAGGATGATACATACTATCTCCAGCTCACAGTCCAGAGAAGCAGCCTCGTGTTGAGGTGTTGAGAGGCAGCCCTTAGAATCTTCCCATCCCATCCCTAATGTGAGGAATATCCAGCATTTCCTTTTCTTCCTCTGGAATCAAGTTAACTTGGTCTCCCTCAAGACCACTACAATAGCTTCCTAGCCTCACTCTGCTCTCTCTCTTAATCTACATTCACTACAACGGTTTATGTCACCTATTCAAAATTCATATCCACAAACTATGCCATTTCCTTGGTTATTCTTTTTGGATAGTTAATCAGAATAATGAAAATAAAATCGAAAAGTCGTTAGCGTTCTCTACACGGTGTGACTGTGGGCAACCCTTCCACTGGTCCCCTGTGCTCGGTACTAATATCCGTCCTATTTTTCAGACACCTGGTCATGCTCTTCTCTCAGAGCCTCAGCAATGGCCTCAGTCCGGATTGCTCAGCTCCCTCATGTCCACATGTCCACTTTCTTCATGTCACATCCTCAGGGAAGCTGACTACCTTTACAACCCCTTCTCCCATGTGTCTCCATTCATTCTCTTATTTTTCACAAAGTATTCATTGCTATATAGAATTAAATTATTTATTCACTGGTTTATTTGCCTATTATTTAGTCTACAAAAGACTGAATTCCATAAGGACACAAAGTTTAATTTTTGGTGTTTATAATTTTTTCTTGTTTATAGATTTTTGTTCACTACAGGATTCTTAGCAACTCTACCAAACCTCAAGAATATTTCAACTTAAAATAATATTTGTGGAGTGAATGAACCAGCCACCTAGAAAGACCATGACACCAAGAGAAAAGCTCCTTGACCTGCAGCTCCCATTTTCCCAGCTTTAGGGAGAGATGCTATACTTAGGTCTCTCAAGAAAGATTATTTACTTGGGGTACCTGGGTGGCTCAGTAGGCTAAGTGTCCAACTTCAGCTCAGGTCATGGTCTCATGGCTCCTGGGTTCGAGCCCTGCATAGAGCTCTCTGCTGTCAGCATGAGCCCACTTCAGTTCCTGTCTCCCCCCTCTCTGTCCCTCCCCAGCTGGTGCTTTCTCTCTGCCTCAGAAATAAATAAAAACATCAAAAAAAGAAATATTATTTACTTATTTAGTGGCCTGAAATGACAGTTGCAGTTTAATTTCAGATAATCTGTGTCAAGCTAATTTAGATCATTTAATATTTTTCTGTCTCAGAAATAATTTATATCAGAGGTAATTAAATAAATTACTAAGAATGTTATTACTTAACATGGAGAACTATTTTGCGTTATTTGTTAATTTTCCTTCTTATTGGAATTAACCAAATATTTGAAGTCAATTAGTAACATTTAAGCAATATGATTAAGTTTTAAAGTCCATTTTTTGTATTTACTTAAAAAAACAATCAAATGTCTCATGTACTCTTCCCCCTATCTACACACTTGATAGCCAGATGCAAAGAAACCACATATTAAAATTAAACTATTTCTAGTATGCGTCTATGTTTAAATTCTCTTAGAACTTAGAATATTTTGACAGAAAGTATACAATAAATTATTGTTTTAAACCTCAGTCTTGAAATATAGAAACTGATTGCTATGTATTTTTAGAATGTTTTAACTTAAGAGCCTTATTCAAACATTTTGCTTTGTTAGACTATGATAATAGACAGACTAGAGAGGAGTGAGTATTTAAGTATAAGTATATGTACTGTTTGGATATTCACTGGAAAATGTTTTTCTGCATATTTTTTACTCTGCAATATTGTTCGTTTACCATTGTCATTGTTCATTCTTCACATAAGGGTCAATTTTAGAAAATTTCTTCCACTTCTAAAATTGGTTTACTGTGAAGGGTTTAAAGATAATGAATGCAGGGGTGCCTGGGTGGCTCTGTCGGTCAAGCGTTGGCTTGATTTCGGCTCAGTTCATGATCTCATAGTTCTCAAGTTCGAGACTCCTTGGGTTTCTCTCTCTCCCTCTCTCTCTCTGCCCTTCCTATTTGTGCATGTGTGCACTTGTGCACTCTTTCTCTCAAAATAAATAAATAAACTTAAAAAGATAATGCAGGACAATATGTGTTTATGTGTGCATATGAATGTGTGTGTGTGTGCGTGCGTGTGTGTGTGTGTGTGTGTGTGTGTGTGTATGCACATGCACTTGTAGGTAGAATAGCAAAGTGGTCCTGGGGAAAGAGTACTAAATTAGAAAATGTATTGTTGCAGTGGGTACTGTATTACTAGGCCACCGGAATGGCTGTGAAGGTTATCATCTGAAATACTGTAGGAGGCACAATTTTCATCAAGTTCACAGCCAGCATGGCTCTAAGCAGTGCCCCTAGAGTAGGCAGCCATGTTTACTGCCAAGACTACAACTGAGTCATAGGCAGTAAATGGATTTCTTTGAATCACAGTTTTTATTTTATTATTTTTCTGTAAAAACAGTGTTAATAAAACATGATTACCAGGGTGCCTGGATGGCTCAGTCAGCTGAGCATCTGACTTCAGCTCAGGTCATGATCTCATGGCTCATGAGTTTGAGCACCACGTCAGGATCTTTGCTGACAACTCAAAGCCTGGAGCCTGCTTCAGATTCCGTGACTCCCTCTCTCTCCTGTCTCTCCCCTGCTCATGCTCTCTCTCTCTGTCTCTCTCTCTCAAAAATAAATAAACAATAAAAAAAGTAAAAGAGAGAAAAAATCCCAAGTAGGCTCCGTGCTGTCAGTGAAGAGCCTGACTCAGGGCTTGATCTCATGAATCATAAGATCATGACCTAAGCTGAAATCCAGAGTCAGGCACTCAACTGACTGAGACACCCAGGTGCCCCAAGTGTTTGCTTTTCTTTAAAAACAAAAAAGCAATAGGATAATCACTGAATGTTTTAAATTGGATAAGTTTGGACAGATAGTTGTGGGGGGGAGCATTGAATGACATGGTAAGTCTCTCATTTGAAAAGATTACAGTGAATGTAGTATAAAGAACTTCATTGGGAAATATATATTATATATATTTAACATATATATATAATATATATATACTATATATATATTATATATATATATATATATACTGTCTTGGAATAGCCACGTAATCAGTTCGCCTCTACAAATATAATATTTGCAGAGGCGAACTGATTACTATTCCAAGACAGTAATTTGGACATGGGATATGGTGACAGATTATTAATGTTAGAATGCAAGAGATATTAAGAAGTAATAAGGAAAAGAACTGACACTGTATCACTATGTAAGATTTAAGGATAAACAAGGCACGTGTAGCTAGAAGCTTGGTGATTCTGTTTTCTGATCCATGAATCACTGCAAATTGACCAGTTTGGGAGTAGGAGAGGAGGGAATGATGGTTTTTGTGAGGGCAGTTGTGGACATGTTGAGATTAAGGAGTGGAAATAGAATTGGAAATGTTGATGTGAGTCTGGGCACAAAGAAACGTTTTGACAAAAGATGTAAATTTGGTAATTATTGGTATGTTGAGGGTTACTGAAGCACTGCTTTCAATAGAATGTCTATAGAGAGGGAGAACAGAGAGAGAATAACCTGGAAGTGAGCCCCGCAGAAACCTAGCTTTTAATTGCTAATTAATGGTGAAGAAGGATGTGGTCATAATGGTAAATGAAGGATGCCCAGAGATCTGGAAGTAAAAACTGGAAGGAACCAAGTAAAATGTTCTGTTAGGAGGAGAGCATGGCTAACAGTGTCAAACAGTGCTCAGAGCCCCTTTATGATGAGGACTGACACATGTTCCTTGACTTCTGGCCCAACTCTAAGAAAACAGTTCATCCTACTGATGGTAAAAATCTGTTGTCAGTCACATATAACATGCCACGTCGAACTAGAAGATGCAGTTAAATGGGTATAGATTACTTCTTTTTTAAGAAAATCAGAAGGAGTAATATTGCATGCAAAGTTGTATCATTTCAAAAGTTCACTGACACGAACCTCATCCCTGCACCCAAGTTCACATGTCTAGCCTTGCATCTAGCATTTACATTTTCCTTAAAATGTAAAATCATTAGGGGAGGTATTAACTTATTATTAATAAAAACGGTTGATTAGTAATCAGAAGCATTTTCATGGAAATGACAACAGATGAATATTAGGGTCGAAGACAGGTGAAATATGCCAAAGCAAATCAGTTTGGGTGGATCATTCCCTCATCACTGTCTGTTTTTAATGCAGAATTTACTTCTTTATCTTCTCAGAAACAGACTAAAATTGTAAAACTTAAAGGTGCATTGTAAGAGAAATAGGAAAGTGGGTAGATTATAGGTCATTCCCAGTGTATACTTTCTCCTCTTTTATAAGTCAAACATAAAGCCCCAGTGGAATTGTTTGGGGGATGGGGAAATTTCCTGTATACTGAGCATCTTTGCATCAATATTTAAGAGGCATAAAATATCCTGTTACTATAAACTGAATAGAAAACCATCTTCTATGTAGTATATCAATGTCATCTTTATATTATTAATTCATTACAAGAAAAACATATTACATTTGTTCTTTGAACACAGTAATGTTAATATGATAGTATATTGGAATTCTGCAGAAAACAGAAAGGTACACAATTTCAGAGATTTGCTTACACATCTCTGATGTATTTTGAGATCAAAACTTAAAATAAATATGTTAGAATTTTTGTCTTATTTATGAACCAAAGTTGTTTGGATGATCCAGACAAAATGCTTCATCAAATTACATACTTTTATACAAGATAAAATAATAAAATTAATTAAAATAAAATACATCACAAGAGGCAAGCAACACAACAATGCATGATAGTATGGTCTTTCCTTCAATCAAGGCGCGAACCACAAACATGTTAAAGTTTGCACAAGTGGGCCCTTTTTGACTTAACCTCTGTTTGAATCTGAATTTTTATCCTCACGTTTCATCTTCTCTCCAAGATGACTTTTTCTTTGAATATTCAAAGTTTAATTCCCCTTCTACATATTAAAAAGCCCTCCATCTCACATCTTATATCAATTGTTCTAGAATATACTCCTTAAATCTAACAGCTGAGAATAGAGTGTGTTTCCCAGGACCATTAATGACCCCTCACAGCTTCCTAATTCCAGCAACACATTCCAAGACAGTCCTTCTCACAGAGTTGTTCTACTGTGGTTTCATGAATCTTCATTTTTACATCTTGATTGGAATTTTCCATCTTTGTGTGTGTGTGTAATTGCAATTATAACGGGTTTTTCTCTCTTGTATACAAACTGCACTCGCAGCACTTGCTCAATAAAAAAACATTAATTTTCTGAAGCAGTGCAATCCAAACCCACATGAGGAAGTAAGGAAATGGTTTCCTGGCTCTCTCATACTATGAAGAATCAAAACCATAGATGCCTACAGTGGTTCACATTATTATGTATTTATCGTTCGTTTGAGAATCTATTAGAAATAAGAATGAGGCACATTGCTGAGGCGTAAGCGGCCAGTACTCCAGCTGCACATGAAATTATTTCTAATAATACTACATCCATTTCTTAGGGTCCCATTCCATGTTCAGGTTCTAAAGAGAGGGGAGGTTTTACTGTTGTAGTTACACACGGCCTCTCCACACACAAGTGAAAATGAGGCTTCACGTTCTTCAACATTTTGAACTGTTTTCTAGCTCTGTAGGACAGAATGATATTTAGTAGAAGCGCAAAAGATAATTGGGAGTTGAAGTTGGAAATCTGTATTGCTCATTGAGGCCTTATGCATCAGTAAGGTTGATTCGTTCGTTCTTTAGTCATTAGTTGACTCGCTCAAATTGTTATTTGCTCATTCAAAAAAAATTGCCTACCCTTAGTAGGCCATTTATTTATAAATGAGTGGTTTGGAATAGGGTGTCTGCAAGCTCGCGTCTCTCCATATTGTTTTTATATGGTTTGTACAAATTAAGGGACACACTCACCTGCTCCGGGTCATAACATACAGGTTTAGGCTCTATATGTCTTGAACATTTTTATATTACCTCCTAATGACAATAATCTTCCCTAGTTTGGCAAACCAAGCCCTACCAGTCCCTGGAGTATTCCTTCTCTGGTCAAATAATTTCAATTCTTTTTGGAAGTTGATAGTTTGAATAGCAAATAACGGCGGCAAGAATACATTTCCAAGCACTTTCTGCTTTTTTATGTACCAGCACAAATGTGAACGCTGAGTGTTCAGTGATTCACAAATAATTTTGCTTAGGCAGATGTCAGGCTAACTG
This sequence comes from Panthera uncia, assembly GCF_023721935.1. Lineage (NCBI taxonomy): Eukaryota > Metazoa > Chordata > Mammalia > Carnivora > Felidae > Panthera > Panthera uncia. The sequence goes on from NC_064813.1 coordinate 51,298,088, forward strand.
AATATAAATTACCCAAGACAATTTTTAAAATACCAGTTCTCAGTATCTCAGTAGATCTGGGGTATAGTCCAAGACGCCAAGTTCTTCTGATGCTAAGCCAAGTTTGTGAATCTACACTCTACTCTGTTTGCCATCTAGAAGATGATACTGTTATAAATGGCTCCAACATTGAATATGTATGCACATGAATTCCAAGATTTGTTGCCTGCTATCAGTGTAATTTTGGCCAAGTAATTTAACACCCCAGTGCTTCAGGTTCTTCATTAATAGGTGTTTTGTGAAGATTAAATGAGTTAAATACATGTAAAATGCTGAGACTTGTACCCAAGGTAGGAAGATATTATCATTTTCATTTTTATTATTAGTCGTTCATTTATTTTGTAGTCATCCAACATTTACTAACAACTTATAAAGTATCAGGCATAGTAGTTCATGCTTGGAGAATATGTAACTAAAGAACTCTTTTGCTGTTTAAGAGTGAAGCATGAAAAATAGATTTATAAATAAAGAATTAAAATGATTACATTTATAAATAAGTAATTGAAATAGTCTCTTTTGTAAGAGCCAAAACTATAAAACCCTTAGAAGGAAACTTAGAGGAGAATTTTCATGACATTGGATTTGGCAACAATTTTCTGGATATAACATCAAAAGCACAGGCATCAGAGAAAAAACAGATCAATTGGACTGCTTCAAAATTAAAAACTTCTTCCCATCTTCTAACTGGCTATTTCTTGCAATGTACTCACTGCACTGGCAAACCCCTTCACTTCTTTCAAGCCTTTGTCCAGACCGTGCTTTGTGACTGCTCTTATTCTGCAAACTCTTTTGCTCACGACTTTTTATTCACAGCACTTTTTTACCTCTAACATATATAGTTCACTTAATAAGGGTATTACTTATCATCTGCCACCTCTCAGTAGTCTGTGGGCTCCAAGAAAAAGGAATCTCTGGTTACAAAGTTGTCCCAAGCATCTACACTAGTGGATGGCACATAGTTATGCTGAATACAAATGTGTTTGGTTAATGATCTGGAGAAGTCAAAGAAAAGAAACTGTGACAGATACCTGGTTGGTTTCCTATGGAAAATGAAGTTCAAGAGAGATTTGGGTATTGATAAAAACTGAGCTATGAGCTGGAAGCTTTCATTCCAGATGCAAGAGAGATTGGTGCTCAACAGAGGTTGGCACTGAGAGAATAGAAGACCATATAAATATCAAATTGGCAGTCAAGCCACATCAGAATAAGGACAGAATATTCTCTGTCCTGTTTACCTTCTGGGTCATTCAGGTGCTTTACACATACAGCATTGAATTGCCAGTCTGCATGGATTTCATATGATAGGATAAGATATTTGGCCTTATTTAACTCCCTGCACAGGACATTTGGGATAGCCTTTATCATCTAAAAGGTAAATTAACACAAATAAACTTTTAGAAGAAATGAAACAAAAGTCAGTCAGGGAATCTTGGATATAAAATAATTACTAGGTTAATCAAACTGTCTGTTGTTCTCCTATGTGGGAATGGCCGTACTGTCTAAATGAGAACAACGCTAATTCCAGCTGTAGTAAAAATTCAGAATAATCCAGACAAGAAAACAATTTTCTGATTGTCCCACGAAGGAATGAATTATACATTACAAAATGATTGCTTTTACATTTTCCAGGACAACATTATTCCATTACAAGTCTGTGTTATTCAATTCTTTCGTATTCTTTAATAATAAAACCTGCAAGTTTGTAAAGTTAAGTAAAGAATATATCACTATCATTTCAGACAGTATGATATTACAAGTTACCAGAAATGCCTGGAAGCATCCCACTTGGGTCCCTTCAGAGACAGCTTATTTTCTATCTTAAAGGCTATAAAATAGAAAATGAACATAACAAATGTCCCTGTTTGTTCCCCAGACATGGTTTAGAGCAAAGGTAATACATAATCATAAGATAAAACACGGCTGGTGATCTCTTGCTTAAGGTATTCATATCTAGCAATATCTTTGAAGTTTCATTCATTAGGCAAATGAGAAAGCCAGTCTATAATTTCTCTTATAAATTAATTTTATTCAAGCATAGAACAATACAAATCTACATCACCAGGTACTCTTATGTTCTATTACATAGAAGGCAAGTGAAAAATATCTCACTACCTTAGGTCAACAGACCATTAACTAAAATCATAAGAATTCACCCAGTCCTTCTATCAGAATGTCATAAGAGCATATATTCTCTCAGAATTTTTGGTTGCTCCCCAAATCTTTGCTTTTTAATATAGCATCATTCAATTTGCATTTTCCTAATGACAAAAGATGTTGAGAATCTTCTTATATCGTTATTTGCCATCTGTGTATCTTCTTTGGTGAGGTGTCTGCACAAATCTTTTGCCCATTTTAATTGGATAGTTTGTTTTCATGTTGTTTAATTTTATTTTATTTTTTAATTTTTTTTTAACGTTTATTTATTTTTGAGACAGAGAAAGGCAGAGCATGAAAGGGGGAGGGTCAGAGAGAGAGGGAGACACAGAATCTGAAACAGGCTCCAGGCTCTGAGCAGTCAGCACAGAGCCCGACACGGGGCTCGAACTCACGGACCGCAAGATCGTGACCTGAGCCGAAGTCGGACGCTTAACCGACTGAGCCACCCAGGCACCCCTCATGTTGTTTAATTTTAAGTGCTCTTTGTATATTTTGGAGACAAGTTGTTTATCAAATGTGATTTACAAATATTTTCTCCCAGTCTGTGGCTTCTTCCATTTTATTCAAATGTGTTTCACAGACCAGAAATTTAATTGAAAAAAAAAAATCCAACTTATCAAGTTTTTTCCTTTGTACATCATGGTTTTCATGTTATATCTGAAAACTCATCACCAAACCAAAGTCATGTATTGTTTACATTTAGGTGTATGACACATCTGGGGCTAATTTTTAAATAAGGTGTAAGGTCTGTGTTTAGGTTCACCTTTTTGCATATGGGCTCCAAATGTTCTAGCACAATTTGTTGAAAAGAAAAATATTCTTCCTTTAAATTCCTTTGCATTGTCAAAAGTCAGTTAAGCGTATTTACGGGAGTCTATTTCTGGGTTCTCTATTCAATTCTATTGTTTATTTATTTATTCTTTTATCAATATCACAATGTCTTAGTGTCTTAATTAGCTTTATTAGCAAGTCTTCAAGTTGCATGGTACAAGTCCTCCATTTTTTCTTTTCTTTTTTTTTAAATAAACTTTTTTTTTCTAACGTTTATTTATTTTTGAGACAGAGAGAGACAGAGCATGAACGGGGGAGGGTCAGAGAAAGAGAGGGAGACACAGAATCTGAAACAGGCTCCAGGCTCTGAGCTGTCAGCACAGAGCCCGTTGCGGGGCTTGAACTCATGCGCGAGATCATGACCTGAGCCGAAGTCAGATGCTTAACCGACTGAGCCACCCAGGCGCCCTGATTTTTCCTTTTCTTTAATACTCTGTTAACTATTCTCTTTTTTTACACCCAGAAAAACACTTAATACCTTCAATTCCATAGTCTTAGAAAGGAAATTTCCATAGGCATGTCATATGTCATTTTAAAAGAATGCAATGTCGATTGTTCCATAGCTAAACTATGCAACAGAAAAAAATTAAAACACTATCTCTAGTTAAGAATATTGGATTGACAAATAAGTAAGATTTTATAACTCTTAATTAAAACACATACTAAAAGTTATATTCACTTTCTTATATTTTTGGTTACCAATGACTTACAATTGATATAAAATCATCTGAAAATTCCCATTGTCATCTTTATTGGACACTCTTGATCATTTGATCATTTTTGTATGAAGGTAGAGAATATAGAGAGGGCTTATGAAGTTCTTTTGCAAAATCATCACATTTGAAAGTAAATCAGTAAGATAATCAATATACTTGTAAATTCCAAATGAAATTAATTTCTTTAAAATTGATGTTTTAAGATACTTCATCAACATATTTCAATGAAATTATCCACAGGTCCTAATTTAAATGCAACAGTAGTTTTTCAATCACAAGAAAAGTTTCAGAAACAGGCCCTGAAATAGCTTGTAATGTGATAGTTTTAAATTCATATCAATAATATTAAAAAATGTATAAAGTAAAAATCAACCAATCTCATGAACACATTTCTTTGTTTCAAAAATCACAGACCAGTGTATGTGTATTTTCAAAGTAGTGACTTTATTATTTTAAAAAATAACTTATGTCCATAATTCAATAAATTAAAGAAAACCAAAAAAGTTCAGAAGTAAAGATCAACACAATAGTTAAAAACCTACTATCTGGTGGCCAACAGACACATGAGAAACTGCTCAGGGAAATCATCAGGGAAATATAAATTAAAACCACAATGAGATACTACCTCACACCAGTCAGAATGGCTAAAATGAACAACTCAGGCAAAAACAGATATTGGCAAGGATGTGGAGAAAGAGGACCTTTTTTGCACTGCTGGTGGGAATGCAAACTTGTGCAGCCACACTGGAAAACAGTATGGAGGTTCCTCAAAAAATTAAAAAATAGAACAACCTTAGGACCCAGCAATTGCACTACTTGGTATTTTTCCAAGGCATACAGGTATGCTGTTTTGAAGGGACACATGCACCCCGATGTTTATTGCAGTGCTATCGACAATAGCCAAAGTATGGAAAGAGCCAAATGTCCATTGACAGATGAATGGATAAAGAAGATGTGGTATATATATATATACAATGAAGTATTACTCAGCCGTCAAAAAGAATGATATCTTGCCATTTGCAGCGATGTGGATGGAACTAGAGGGTACTCTGTTAAGTGACATTAGTCAGAGAAAGGCAAATCTCATATGACTTCACTCATATGTGGAATTTAAGATACAAACAGATGAACAGGGAAGGGAAGCAAAAGTAATATAAAAACAGGGAGGGGGACAAAACATAAGAGACTCTTAAATATAGAGAGCAAACTGAGGATTGCTAGTGGGGTTGTGGGAGCAGGGGGTGATGGGCTAAAGGGATAAGGGCATTAAGGAAGACACTTGTTGGGATGATCACTGGATGTTTTATATAGGGAATGAATCACTGGAATCTACTCCTGAAATTATTGTTACACTATATGCTAACTAACTTGTATGTAATTAAAAACTAAAAGAAAAGAAAAGAAAAGAAAAGAAGAGAAAAGAAAAGAAAAGAAAAATACTCTCTGGGAATAAGCAGTGTAACATTTCTCTGTGCCAAAAAAGTAAATAGAAGGATGGATGAGTATATTTACAGATAGAACAGATTTTACAACCAGAAATTAATACTATAAATGATATGCTTTAAATTCAAGTATTATAATTTTCTTGAATTTAACAGAAAAACTGAAGAAACTACATAATCTTAAAAACTATGCTATTTTTACTATAAGTTCTAAATCTTCAAAGAGATGTCTTGATTCAAGAAAATATATTATGAAAACCATAATAAGTTGGAAGATATCTTTTAAGTGCATGTTTGAGTCTTACGTATTACGAGATTATTTGATTTTCCTCTGAATGATGGATTGATTAGCTTGCTTACAATGCTTTCTCCTTGTTTCCTTTCTCTTATCTCTCAGCTCTTTGCTTTATAATGATTTTACTTTCCCAGTTTGTGGTATTTACATTTTGTTCAAGTTGTAATTTACCTTATGTATTTAAATTGTGTCATTTCTCATCAGTCCATATGACAAAATATTTCTCATTCTAAGTGATTTATTTTGATTAATGTCTGTGTTAGGTGGATTGAATCATCCAAGAATTTTGTTCTAGAACTTGTGTAAGGATACTCTATATTTCCAGAGTATTTTGTGTTTGAGAAAAAAAAAAACCTCTTTTTTAAATGTTTATTTATTTTTGAGTGAGCAGAGAAGGGGCAGAGAGAGAGGGACACAGAGGATCTGAAGCAGGCTCCACACTGTCAGTGCAAAGCCAGACATGGGGCTTGAACCCATGACCCATGAGATTATAACCTGAGCTGAAGTAGAATGCTCAACAGCCTCAGCCACCGAGGTGCTCGTCTGCTTTTTTTTTAAATTATTATTATTAAAACAACAATTTGCCTGAATATAAAGAAAAATCCTAGTTATACTTTTTCTTTCTCAAAATATTATAGATATTCCTGCACTGCCTTCTGGTATTAACTGGTACTCTGATAAAGTCTGACACCAGCCTCACTTGCTTTATCTGGCTGTGTGAGAATAGTTCTTATTCTTCATTCTCAACATTTAATTGCTTAATTAGGATGTGTCTCAGCCTTAATTATTCTGTGTCAAATTTTCTATGCAATCCAGTTCATTTTTGATAGATAGATTTAATTCTCCCATTATCTTAGGAATATCATCCTGTATTATATTTCTAAATATATATTTTTCTCATTACAGGATTCACTACACAGGGACACCAATCATCCTTAAGTCAGATAAATTTGTCCTCTTCATCTATCATCTTCCTGCAAATTCCTTTAATTTCTTTGTTTATTTCCTTTAAAGTGATTGCTGGACTTCAGTCAGTCATTATAGTTTTAGCAGAATTTATTCCATCCTACTATGTGTCTCATTTCTAATTAGTTTGCAACAGTTTGGTTTTGCTTTGCTTCTTTAACTCTGCTGTCTCCATAATTCTCTCAATGAGTTATTTTATTATTATAACAACTTAAAATGATATTTACTGAACTCAGGTAATACACTTTCTCCCTGATGATATTCAGTGGGTTTGAATTACAAAAATGACAGTGTCATATAGTTCAACCGAATGAATTATGTCCCATTTTTTGGTTGTTGCAGTTGGGTTGTGTATTGATTTCACAATTCCTCAACATGTGTTGACTTTGCAAGTCCTTGTGGCCTATCACCTACCTCACCTGTAGTGGTAATGATACCTCTATTGTTTTTTAAGTTTATTTACTTGTTTTGAGAGGGAGAGAGAGAGAGAGAGAGAGAGAGGAGAGAGAGAGAAGGAAAGAGAGAGAGATTGGGAGAGAGAGAGAGAGAGCACACAAGTTGGGGAGGAGCAGAGAGAGAGAGAGAGACAGACAGACAGAAAGAGAGAGAGAGAGAGAGAGAGAGAGGGAGAATCCCAGGCAGGCTCCACACTGTCAGCACAGAGCCCAATAAGGGGCTCAAACTCACAAACCATGAGATCCTGACTTGAGCCAAAATCAAGAGTTTGATGCTTAACCAACTGAGTCACCCAGGCGCCCTGGTGGTGATACCTCTATAGGAAGTGATATTCTACAGAGGTTTGCCTTATCTTCTCACAGGGCTTTCTACTCCCCACCTTAGGCTCCTTCTGTCCACATTGGAATGTGTTAATGAGAATTTCAGTCTATTTTCTTTTACTGTCCTTCTTATAATTTTCTTCCAGACAATCAGCACTGTGATTTGTACCTTTTCTATTTAGCTGTTTCTGGTGATTTTTTGCACTTTTTAACAACTGGTTTTGATTCTTTTCCTCTGAATGAAGAAAAATCTTTGATACTATTTCATTCACCATATTTATTCCTGTTGGATGACTATAGGTTCCCCTGAATCCATTTCTTCTGAGAAACATTTTCTAATATCCCTTAAGCCGGTCTTTACTGTGCCTTCCTATAAGTTAAATATGTGACCATTTCATCAAATTCTTTAGAGTATCCATTTATACCCTAAAGTGTATGCTTGCTTTGAAATGATTTTATATATGCATGGGTTATAAAATATATTTTGCTATTTTCTTGCCTAAATCTTTTAAAGATCCTTGGTACAATATAATCACATATATTTTAATAGTATTTTTCAGATCTTTTTCAGATAAACTTCTTTCTTTAAAAGAAAGTTTCCTTTCGTCCTATAATAAGAGAGATTGTATCCTGCCTCATTTTCATGAGTATTTAGAAGTATATAATTCTTTTTAAATTTTTTTGTGAAATTGCAGATAAAAGCTATTACATGCATGTCATGTTTCTGCCTATGTCTCATTAAGTTTAAAGGTAGCCACCTCAAGCTTTGAAATAAATTCCTAGAAGCTACATAGTTGGAGGGTCTCAACTTTCTAGCACAAAGAGTTGTTACAAAGTTCTCATTTTTATTCTGTGAACTTGGAAAATTAATTTAAGTTTGTAAAGTTCAACAACATGGATAAAATGAATCATCTTGTTTTCTCTTCTGAGATAGTCACCATCCATAAGCTAAATGGAGCTTAATGTTCAAGGCAGATAGGTATAAATGGAGAAATAAATAGATATAGAGGCAGATGTAATGTAGGTGTAGAGGTAGCAGTTGAGGATATGTGTTTCACAAACCTACTTTTTTAGTCGTGCCCAAAATGCACATGAATTCAGAACACCATATTTGACATTTTCTTTACTTAATTTGATTCTACATTTTCTCTATCTAACAATCTTATAGGAGTCATTTGAGAAAACAGGATGCCAAAGAATGTGGCTTCAATATTAGTTCAAAAATAATAATGGAAGAAAGTACTATGGGATAGAGTATATGCAAGAGTTGATAAGAAATAACCTGAACTATAGGGTATCTAGTAATCCAATCAGATTTTCTTTTCATACTGAACACCAATTTTTAAAGTTGCTCTACTTATTTTGATGCATGTAAAAACATGTATACATATAAATAAGCATCAATGCTTCCATCATTCATTCAATAAATGGCCTTTAATGTTAGTATTATGTTCTTAAAACTGTATATTTTTTTCAGCCACCTTATAAGTGAAGGTGAAAATAATTGAGTATGTTTAAAAGTGGTTCCTAGTGGGTTTCCTCTTTGATAACCGTGAAACAGAAAATCATAGTAGCCATTTATATTTTAAAAAAATAAGTGCCATGAAGGTTTAAGAGGTGGAAAGAGACACTTTCATTTTTGTGTTTGGACTGCATTGCTTTTCATGTTTCCTCATAAAGATCCAACTTTCATGTAAATTTCAGTGAACATATTCCTTGATTTAGAATCTTAAAACTATCTCTCCGAATAGAAAATGACCTTTGAAACATCGTTTTTTGATATGTTTTCTTTCTCAAGTTGGATCAATGTTGAATTTTAGAATTATAAACTATTTTGCCTAATATCTGTCAGTTTTATTCTTTTATATTACTTGTCTTTCTGAATTGTACTTCAAACAAAAGAAAGTAGATAAAAAATAAGTAATTAAAATTTGATCAAGTAATAAACTGAATCTTTTTACCTCAATCAAAAGCATTTTAAGGGCTTATTATGATGGATCAGTGTACACAACTCTAGTGACTAATATTTAAAGACCCACACGTCCAATATTAAAGGTAATTCAATACAATGTACTTGTAACTTGATAAATTGATAAGTAATTTGATGTGGAAATTACAAAAATAAAGAAGACTGAGAGATGAAAAACTTTAATTGGAGATTTCTCTATGAAGGAGCTATCCTTTGAATGAAGCACTGATTATTGACAGATTTTGACAGCAGAAAAAGGGGAAGGATTCCGAGGGACTTAACGACCTAATACGCTAGGGACATATAAGATTCCTGAAGATAGTTCTGTGGCATTTTGAGGCCCAAAAGAAAGTTAACAAATTCTCCAAATAAATGAACCCTCTGAAGACCATTGTCTCTTAATAGTTGCTAAAGTCAAATATTGTTGGAACTTTCATTACAAATCAGATCTTTTTACTACCGGTAGAATTTAAGATGTTAACTTTGAAGTTCAGTATTCTGGATTTATATCTCTATTGTTATTCATTCATTCATTCACTCACGAAATATCTATTGAAGGCTTGGTATATATGCCAGGCACTCTTCTTGATGCTGGGACACAGCTGTAAATGAATATGTTCCCTTATGTAACGTGAATTCCCATATTAGAATTAGGAGGTAAATTCTATGAATAAAGTGTTTGCTTTTAGTAAAATGAAACAAATGCAGGGGAAGCAGTCGGGGCGGGGGGGGGGGGGGGGATGGCAAATGGCAATTTCAAATAGAGATTTCAGAGAAGACCTTTCTAAGATAACGTTTTCAGCCAAAACTTGAAGGAGTTAAGGGAGTGAGCCAAGTAGACATCTTACAGAAGTGCATTCTCAGCAGAGAGAACAGCTGGTTCCAAATCTCTGAGGAGAGAATAGGCCTGTTTTGTTTAAGAGGGGACAGTGTGACCAGGCCAAAGGGAGCCTGGGGGGTGGAGATGGAAAGGGGTGGATTAGCAGAAAATCAGACTGAGAAGTATTAAGGATCAGATGCTGTAGGGCCCTGTGGGCAGTTGTAATGATTTGGGTTTTGCCTTTCAATAATATGACAGCTCAGTGTTGATGGGTGATATATTCTGACTTCTGTTTTATAAGTATCACACTGGCTGCTGCATTAAAAAGAAGACAGTACTGGGTCATGTGGGATAGAAATTGGCAAACTTGTTAGGAGATTATTGCAATAATCCAGTCAAAAGATGGTAAGGGTGCCTAGAAACAGGAAAGATGAGAAAAATAATATCTATTCAGATTTGAACAAGGACACAGGCAAAAGTATGACCTTGGAACAAGGTTGTATATTGACCTTGTATGGACAATCTACCTGATGACAGAAAAATGCTAATATGATAATGTGGGAAGTCAAAATTTTACCCATCTTAGGTTTTCAGCTGGGACTCTTTAACAAAAAACACACAAACATTAATAAGAGAAAAACAGTTTATTAACACATGCAGTACATTTCATGCAAGAGAAATTAAACCAAAGTAACTCAAAACAGAGGCTATTATAATTCAAACTTCTATAGCATCTTCAACAAGAAACAATGAATTTGTAGAGAAATGACAAGACAAAGGAAGGTAGTTTTTGGCTTCCAAGGGGCGGCAAACTAAAGTTTGGGAACAGGAGAGGGAACTAATGGAATAATGTTTATTTACAGTTTCCTCTGGCAACATCTCTGGACTGATGCATCTGTCTCCAGTAAAAGGAAAATACACATCTTGCCTTTAGGTAGAAAAGGCGTCTCTGGGAATAAGTTTTATCCTGTGGGATCTGATGCTATCTCCAGGTATATAGTGTCAGAATTGAGTTAAATTGTAGCACACCCAGCTGGTGTCCAGAGAAGCAGAGAATTGCTTGGTATGGGAAAAACACCTACGCATTTGATGGCCAGATTACAGAAGTGTTCTGAGTGTCTGGGTGAGTGTGCAGAGAAAAACAGCTTTCTCTTCTTCACTATCTTCACTACTAAAGCAAATAACCCTGTAGTTTTCTCTTTCATTAGGACCAAGAGAATGTAAATACCCATGACTAGTTTAATTTTTTTGTGGTTCTTTAGGTCAAAACATAGCATGTGGAACAAGGAATATAAGTGCAAAATTTGGGGAGTTTAAAGCATGGTGTTTTCTTATATTATGTTATAACTTTTGCATGGAAATCTGTCTTCTTACTCTACTCCTCTTTTAACTCAAACATCAGTAGGTCTTCTAGCAGAATTCTGTCACTTTAGAAAAAATTTAGTAATTACAAAATATCATTTGTATTGGTTAGATATATTTTTGTGCATTGCTGCTTTGGTAGCAATTAGAATATGAATAGTTCAAGTTCTGATCCATACTGATATCCTTGATATATGAGCTCCTGCCCTGATAAAGGTGGCTTTTTATTGGCGATGGCAAAAGCTAGACAGTGGCCCTGCAATATCATTTTACCCGTCAACATTGGCCCCTGTCATTCCCTAGTAACACCAGACTTTTATTTTTTCAATGGCAGGTGGGCATCAGCTCTAGAGAATCAAATTCTATAAAGATACACCTCAATTAAATTGGGACTTTATTCCTTCATCCTTCCTTGCCTGGAAAAAATAGTGTGATTAATCTACTTTTGATTTAGGGTATGTTATTTCTTTACTGCTTTTTTTTTTTTTCAAATAATGTTTACTTTTGAGGGAGAGAGAAACAGAACATAAGCAGGGAAGGGGCAGAGAGTGGGGAGACACAGAATCCAAAGCAAGATCCAGGCTCTGACATGTTAGCACAGAGCCCAATGCGGGGCTCAAACTCATGAGCCATGAGACCATGACCTGAGCCAAAGTCGGAAGCTTCACCAACTTAGCCGCCCAGGTGCCCCACTTTACTGGCTTTTTAAGAGACATTATCCTGTATGCTATTGGCTTGTGAAATTCCCATGGTGAACTTAGGTTGAATAAATTGTTGGCAAAGACAAACTCAGTCTCTGAAAATAATTTGCCTTTCAAACTAAAACAGTTCTGTATTCATATAGTACTGTTTTGGGAAAATACTCCAAGGTGTACTGTTTTCTCTCAATTTTTCACAGTGCCCAGGAGGTGAGGGGTAAAAAAGACTTGCAAGTAAGGTATCACTTGGTGACAGCACTGCATCACTGTCTCCAAGTCCTAAGTCCCACTGTACTAAGGTATTGACTATTGTCGAGACAATTTTTTTAAGGTTATTAGTAGAGACACTTATGAAAAGCCTGAATAAATTGTCTTCTAATTTAACTTTATGGAAATGTTTATGTAGTCTCAAATATTAACTTATTGGTTTATTCGTTTCAAAATTCCATATAATCTCTACTAAGCATTATGCCCAGGCGGTGGTGTGGAGACAAATGTTTAATAATTGGCATTCTGGGAGAAGAGAAGCCCTCATCTGAGGCATGTGCAGTTTTTTTGTGGTATAAATACTTTCAATATGATTGATTTTCAGCTATCAACTTGATATTCACTGAATGCCCAGTATAAGAGGGATGTGCATAGTTAACTTTGGACAGCTGGTACAAGGTCTGGTTTTAGCACACCCTTGGAAGAATGACGATCTGTAAGGAGATATAAGATACTGAGAAGAAACAGCACCGCCAAAACCCCAAAAGGAACGTTTAATATATGAGGATTGTGGCAAATGATTTAAGCATTTCAAACAAACAAAAAAACACACCAAAAAAAAAAAAATGCTTGAATCCGTTATCGGACTTTCTAACTTTGAAACAGGTGAAAAGTAGTATCTTACTATTCTTGGCTTAGATTACTTTTCTAATTTCTAGCACATTGCTGACTTGCCACAACTTAGGGATTTTTCTTCTCCTTGGACAATCTCTTCGCTTTAAAATTGCTTTTTCTCATGCGGTAGCTTTTCTTATTTTTATTTCCACTTAGCCATAGAGAGTTATAAATTGGTGCTTTACTGTTTGTCAATAAGAGCTCTATAAACCAGTCCACTACTAGGAAAGATATGGGACAGAGGCCTGAGATTGATTCTAGTTAGTATTTAGTTAGAATGATCACAGAAAATATTTCTTGACAAAAAGCCCATTTTGAAACCTTAAAAAAAAAGTGAAATACTTCCAAATCTTTTCTACCTAAAGGTAGCTGCCAATTTTCAAAGAGCATCTGCAATGTAGCTCTCTGGTTTTTCTATTTTCTGTGGCAGAAGAGGAACCATAATATTTATCCTGTCTAACATGACCCAGTTTGATCCATCTGGTTCCCTGTCTAAATCTCTTTCAGAAATTCTCTGTAGAATTTACTGCTACCTTGGATTCTCATTGAATTATACATAAGACTATTTTCTCTCCACATGTCTGCTCAGTGTAGTGAGACTCAAAAAATATTTTCAGCAATGTACATGTAAGTGTAATGGTTAGCCAATTTTATTTTAGATCTTCCAAATATTTTATTGCTTATGCTTAAATATGGAGAGTTATTTGAGCTCTTTTTCATGACTTTCTTGATTGTAGTTATTTAAAATATATGTTTGCGAAGCTGAACCTCACAAAAGAAGGAAAATAAACGGTATTTTTTCACCTTGTAGTCTGCTCTGGTTTGAAAACACACAATATATTTTTAAATTTGCTGTCTGCCACTATACATTATCAGAGATGAGAGCCAGTGCATGACCAAGTTTCATATCCTATTTGGTATGCTAATAATTCAGGTTGTCTGTTTTATCATCACTTAAACTTGTCTAGGCCACCGAAGATCAATGGGAACTTGAAATTAACTGCAGGTAGCTATTCAAAAAGAATATTGCTGCAGATGTAAAAATGCGCATGTGGTTATAAAAAGAAAAGTCAATTTCACTGTATTATATCATGCATACATCTCTTAAAATTGCTTTATCAATATATGATATGTGGCAAAAATAAGTAAAATAAACAAGGAAATTCTCCTTTTCTCTATTTTCTGTCATTTTATATTAGTTTTAATGAAAATACTTTGATTCATTATATCCTATGGAGAATAAGGAAAATATTTCCCTGTGGGTTTTGTTATTCAGTGGTTATTAAAGAGACACTGAATAGAGGCATTTTTTTCTAAGACATTGATTTTATTATTATTATACTTCAGTAAGTGGGATTTATAGAGTAGTGTTTTCATCTATATATTTTGAGGGAGGGGAAGCTTAATGAAAGATTTGATTATTTATTGGGAAAGACCAAAGGGATATTTTATACTTTGCTAAGGAAAAACAATGTCTTAACAAAATAAAATATTTATTTCTGAGATGCCAATGAATATGGAAAACATATTGTATCGTACCATATTTTAATCTTTTAAGAAATGTTTCACAGTATTTCTTATATAAATCAGAACAGAGAGTTTTGTTACTTGTTCATATTTGATCTGTATGAGATAAACAATTACAACCAGCAAGCTAATTTAAACTTCACATAAATTTAAGACTGTAGAAACAATTACTATTACTCAATGGATATAGAGAGAAATTGCAAAGAAGGATCACTCACAGTTGAGTAGGGTGAGAGAGAAATGCATTTGACTTGAATACAGAAAAGAGCCCAATGGTCCATATCTGGCACCTACCTACTCAGCAATTACTGATAGATAACTACACTTTCTAAAATCCACATTACTGAGCTTGGTGGATTGTATATAAATAACAATAGCGATAACAAGCTAATTGGCAAAAAAAAAACAAACAAAAAAAAACCACTAGCTTGTTAGTAAATTAAGAATATGAAATGGATTGAATCTCTTAACAATCAAGTAAAGCCATTTTAATGATCAAGAGGAAGCATATGAATTAAACAATCTTTAAGAACAAACTAATAAAATGCTTGGAAATCTTAGGTATACAAGCTTATTAACTGGCTTCAATGTTAAAGTATATTAAAAGTATTTTAGAAGGGCACCTGGGTGGCTCAGTAGTTGAGTGTCCAAATTTGGCTCAGGTCATGATCTCACGGTTTGTGAGTTCGAGCCCGGGATCGGGCTTGCTGCTGTCAGTCTAGATCTCACTTTGGATCCTTTGTCCCCCTCTCTCTGTCCTCCCCCCTTGCTTGCACTCTGTCAAAAATAAACATAAAAAACTTTTTTGGAAGTAAGTAAATTAAATAAATAATAAAAATTATTTCAAATCTGTTGTGCATCTGTATGGATTAGGGGATGAAGACAAAAATATATGAGTAAGAAGCTCTTATTCCACTCCTCATGCTAAGAAACTTTGGTTGAAATTCTTTCAACCATATCTCTTCTTGTTCCTTCAAAAGGAACTGGAGTACCTTACAGATTGGATAAATGTTCATATTCTAGGGCACTATTTACTATTAGAAGTGGTCTCTGTGCATTAAAAGGTTTGTGTGTGTGTGTGTGTGTGTGTGTGTGCGTGCGTGTGTGTGTTGTACAGCCTTGCTTTGTGTGTATGCCCCAGTGTGTTTATCATAAATTTGGATGTCTGCCTATTCATTTGGCCAAATAATAGCAAGCTTCTAAGAACAGGATTTGAGACTATGTATTATGACCACACAGATAATGAGTAAAAATTATGTCCTTCGACCAATATTCACCAGAATTTTGATCAAATGGTATTAGTAAATAGTCAGATAATCATAAAGTATCACCTTTGTCCTTATTTGTTACAGCTCCCTTTGGGAACTTAGGAGAGGTTGGGACACTAGCTACAAAGGTTCTAGGTATTCTTAGGTCAGCCAACCAGTGCCCTCATATTGCCCCAACGTCCTTCCTTTTCCTACTCCAAGCACTCATTTATACTGTGTCAGCAAAGACAGTGTGCTAAGTTCATCCATGACTCAAGATTCAATAGCACTAAATAATCATCCGGAGCTAGATTTCAGAAATATAAGAATAAGAGGAGTATAATTCCTCATTTTATCATCTCCCTAGACTTTTACATTGAAAGTAGATGTAGATCAAACTGCTGAAACCTGACACTTCAGTAAGATGAAGATAAGGACAATGTAAATAGTGAGTGGTAGACTAACAACCTGTTGGAATTTTGTGGACAATCTGTTAGTATTCCATGAAGAAGACCAAAGCCTTGGTGGTGGTGAAGATTTTGGATAACCTAGAAATCACTTATGACTAATCTTACATGTGAAACAAAATGTGTGAGAGTAAAACATCTTTTGTGTATTCAATTTTCAGGAAAAAAAGTGGCAAAGGGGATAGAGTCACATATGGCAGCAGTCACATATGGTAAATGGTTGCTACTTGGATTCAGCCTCCTGTGAAAACATATGCAACTGATTGACACAACAACGTACGCAAGGGGTGGGCAAGAGGAAAAGGGATTGCTCGTATGTTAACGGCATTACACGTTGGCCTCTACAGAGTTGGGGTTTGGCCAGACTAAGGTGCATAGATTTTTTGACTTTCTGTCTACTGGAGGTCAAGGGAGACTCAGAGTGAACCAGTCAGCCCAGTTTCAGCAGGCAAGACCAGACAGAGAAATTGAAAACAACTGAAGGATCTGTGAAAGGAAAATCATTAACTATCAAATAAACATGTTATTAGATTCGATCTCAAATTCTTAATATATATATATATATATATATATATATATATTTTGTTGTAATAAGAAGAGGATGTCAAAACAGAGCATAGATACTACATACACATATAGAAAATTAGCTGTTGATAGAAAATGTTTACATTGGAATAACAACCAAAACTAAAATTTCGTTTTTATTGTTTTCAATTTATTAAAAATGGTTTCATGTTATGAAAATAGTTTCAACTTTTTTTCTAAACTTCTACTCTAGCAATAAAGTCAGTATATGTCTCCTATTGGCAAAAAATAAAATATTTGACGCATCAGGTAAAATACAATGAGTACAACAGTAATTTTACCATATAGGGATTTATCTGTCTGATGCACTTCACACATGAGAACTATTCATTTCTGTTTCTTACGTCTTGACTTCACCTCCATTAACATGTTCTTAATTATTCATCAAATCAATAAATAGTAATGGAATTGGTGTACCTTATGTTTCAGCATAAGTGATTATATCATCTTTGAATATTTGTTCAGTAGAATATTACTTATCAGTGGAATATAGTCCTATACAAAACCCTATTATATAAAACATGTAAAAATGCAGCTTTTTAAATGGAGCTAGCCCAGAACTCCATGCACTCAACCACTCTCTCTCCATAATATGGAGTTGAAGACGTCGAAATTAACAAGTTCTACCTCTCTCTACCATTCAAAACTAAGATGTTCTCTGTGTACCCTCAGTCTCCTCATCAGTAAACTAGTGTAAGAGGATGAAGGAAGAGAGGCTAGCAAGGTAAGTAAATCAGAAATTTGATGAAAGCATTTTGTAAAATTGTGTAAGTATTATTTTTGTTATTGCATTGAAAATGCCGTGAACAATCAAAAATACTTCCTTTCTTTTGTTACTCTGATGAGTCCTTCACATGCAGCATGGAAATAAAATGTGAGCTGCATCAGTGTCATTTTCTACACCTGATATAGATTTTATAAGATCTGTCCACACAGAGGTAGTGGGTGTGACCACCATATTAATTAGTCATAAATGTGTTTGTGTCAGGGTACTTTGAAAATGACCAAAAAAGTTAAAAGGGACAGATTTGGGTATTAGAGAGAAATGGTACACTGGCTAAAACCACACATGAGGAATCTTATTCTGTTGCTTCAAAAAGAATATGGGATGTCTGTTAAACATTTTATGTAATCGTATTGATCTAATGATGAGATAAAAAAGAAAATTGGCTTATTTTCTTTCTTAACAGAGGCCGAGGTTAATATAGAGGTAAACCAAGAAACATTCTTAACTATAGAGAACAAATCGATGGTTCCCAGAGGGTAGGTAGGTGGGGTGATGGGTTAAATAGGTGTTGGGAATTAAGGAGGGCACTTGTGATGAGGCCTGGGAGTTGTATGTGTTGACTTACTGAATTCTACACCTGAAACTAATGTTACACTGTATGTTAACTAACTGGAATTTAAATAAAAACTTGAGGGAAAAAAAGAAAATTGGTGGCTATTGTTACTGGCATTGCCCTGAATGCTTATTTCTGCAGATGAGAAAAAGTTTCATTTTGAAAATTTTGTTCCACTATCATTGTGGCTTGCCTAAGAAATATATTTAGTGAAAGAGACATCATACACATTCATAGTACAAATTGAAACAATATCAGCACAGGTCTTTGTGACTGAGTAGAATATAGTATAAGCACTCCACACTAGCATAAGTGAATCTTCTGAAAAAATGCTAAATCATAGGCACGTATAATGATTATTAATACAACAGCTGTACTGATGTGTCCCATATTAATGCAAATATAATGTGCTTGGCTCCTTTTGTCTGCCCAACCCCATTTGTAAATGATGCAGGCTGAATGTCTTATCCTGTAAAAGGAGTTGTTGGCGAGTAGTTACGAAGTGACTACACTGAGATGATTTTATTTTTCAATTCCATTTCAAATGTGCAATTTTCATTTTCTTTTCTCTTGTGCTTTTTGAGACATTACAGACGTTTGAAAGGAATGTTTCTTGTTAATCTCAACATTCCCTCCCATTTTATAAAATTGTCTCTTTTGGAGTCCGCCGATCCTATCATGTCCTCATTGTGTTTCACGGTTCCTGCTGGAAATGCGATACCACAATAACGGTTACCTTTTCCTGAATCTTTGCCACAGGCCGCATAGTCATGTGAGTATCGTGCAACCAGGAGAGAGACGTGCTATGTAATAAATTTGAACTTCATCTTAATGAATACTGATTGGTACTAATTTCCATAGTTGTTAATTCTGCATCCTTAAATCTGTGAGGTGAATGTTGGTATAAACCTGGCAGAGCAAACAGGAGTTGATAGATCAAACAGATAAGCAGATCTTCTGGAGAATGCAGTAGCTGATTCTGCTAGCTCTGTTGGAAAGAACTTGCTTACTTCATGCTGTGAACAACATATTAGATATTTCTTCTTTCATTTTTCTGTCAGAGGTGGCTGACATTTTCACTGGCGAGCATCTTTTCTTGAACATTATTAGTCATATTTTCTTTGGCCAAAAGATGTCCATCATGAATTTTCATACATAAAGTACTCTAAAACAACATTTATGAAATCACCCAAACTTTAAAGTTGACACCAGTTGCCATACTCACTATTAATATTCTCACGGTGCTATTTGATTATACACTGAAATCAAACACCACGAAATATGACAGATGGGGTTGGCTAGAAGTATACTTCTACTAAATCTATGCTTTAAAAGTATCATGGTCTTTTCTTTGGGACACAATCATGATCATGGCTCAATTTGACTAGTTCTCTCTATTTGTTTTGCTTGAAGACAGAATAACAGTGTCTTCACACATGACAGGGAAAGCAGAATGGTTGATCAACATCTTCCAACATCCAAAAACTGTCATTTTACTTTGGCCCAGACAACAGCTAATTTTTACTATGTAATAAAACCATTCCAAATCTCACTAGTTTGATATGACAACTATTTATTTGCTTACAGTTGTATGATTAGCAATGTGGGCTCAGCTCAACTGAAATGACTCAATTCTGCTCCAAGGGGTGTTGGCTGGGCTTGCGCTCACATTTGTAGTCAACCGGAAATAGAAAAGCCTCACCCATATGTCTGGTGGTGGAGTGGCTGTTAGCAGGGCAAATGGAGGTAAGTGTATATCTGCCACTAATCTTCCAGCAGGCCAGTCCAGGCTTGTTGCAAAAAGTGGTGGTCGTAGGGTTTTCAATTATAGCTAAAGAGGGCAATTGTCAAGGTATAGGCACTGTTCAAGTGTCTCCCTGTGTCATGCTTGATAATATCTCATTGACCAATCCAGTCACATGGTCAAAACCAAACTCACAAGGTGAACTCATAAGTTCGTAAATGCACTCCATTTCTGGATGGGAAAAGCTCCAAGTCACACTGCAAAAAGGTTTTATCTGGAGTCGCAAAACCTTAGTGCCATTTTTTCAATAGACCGCAATTCAACTTCTATATTTTTAACGAGAGTAGCCAGACTGCATGGACTGGACTCCAGGGTCAGCAAGTACTATATATCTAAACTTGGATGAGTTCCTTAACCTCTCTGTGCCCAAATTCCCTCATACGTTAAAAGATATTTTGTAAATAATCTTCCCACAGGGAGATAAGTAAGAATTAAATAATCCCTCTTGTGTGCTTTGAAGAGTACATGGCAAATAGTGGGACTTCAATATGCCAGCTATTGTTATCTTAGCAACAACAATTACCGATATGTGTTATCTTTCAAGCCTGGGATGCACCTTCTTATCCACATAGTCTATTCCTCTCCATAGGAACACAGGCTTCTTACTCTCTGAATCTGGCCTTGCCCATCATCTCATTATTTTTGATACTCAGACTTTTCTGTTAATGACAGATTGTTGTCTTTACCAGCTGTTAAAACATGGAGTTTTTTAAATGGAATTTTTATATTTTGGACACCGATTGACCTCTTTCTGTCATTTCAGCCCCCAAAGCCTTTTCTTTTTTTTTTTTTTTTTAATTTTTTTTTTAACGTTTTTTATTTATTTTTGGGACAGAGAGAGACAGAGCATGAACGGGGGAGGGGCAGAGAGAGAGGGAGACACAGAATCGGAAACAGGCTCCAGGCTCCGAGCCATCAGTCCAGAGCCTGACGTGGGGCTCGAACTCACGGACCGCGAGATCGTGACCTGGCTGAAGTCGGACGCTTAACCGACTGCGCCACCCAGGCGCCCCAGCCCCCAAAGCCTTTTCTAATTCAGGGCTGTCACCCCTGATCTTCTCTGTCTGGAGCACTTTTATGCTATTCTTCCCATGGTTGATTCCACCTCATCATTCAGATCTCATTCAAATATCACTTTCTCACAGAAGACTTCTCTGATCATCATGCCTCAAAGACTCCCTCCTCATGCATTACATTATCTCATTATCACTTGACCAGTTTTATATACCACATATGACTCTCTAAAATGGTTATGGTCATCTTCCCCCACTTGAATGTAAGCTCCACTAGTGCATGAACCAGGTCTATTGCTTTGCAGGCATCCCTAGTACCGAGAAGAGTGTCCTGTATATAATCGGTTTTCAATAAAAAATTCATAAACGCATTGAAAGTATGCTATACTCTGTTTCTATGTGCCCTACTGCCCCTGACACCACATTTATACCCTGTGATCGTTCTTAGTAAATGTCTGTTCAGTAAAGGAGGCAAAGCGTATTCAACTTGTCTGTTTATTGGCATTTTATGGAGGTCACTAGCTATATTAGAGAGTTTTCTATTCAAAACCAAGGGACTAAAACATCAAGCTAGAAATGATGTTAAGGACCCAAGGAAACTTGTGTAGCACAGAACAAAAGTAATGGATACGCTTGATAGCAGTAATTCAGTTAGGTCTCTATTATCTGTGCTAATGAAGAGGAGCAATGAAGCAGATGATCCATAACAACAGATAATGAAAAACTATTTGCATTTAACTCTGGGATGCATTACCCAGAGTCCCTAACTTGTAAACAGGTTATGTTCTGAAAGGTCATTTGTACAGAAGCTACTTTGGTCTGAGAATGCATTTTTTCTAAAAAATAACATAGCTGACTTATTGTGCAAACAATATTTAGGAACTAAAAAGCTTTATTAGAACGTGCTTTATACAATTTTAGTACAAAACACACAGCTTTCAATTTCCAAATAGAGAAGTCGGGAATGTGTCCTCATTAGCCACAGACCTGATTCTTCCCATCCAATCCACAGGGAACGAAAACTTCTTTGCCTCTGCTACTTTCATCCCTAGAGAAAAGTCTCTGCCCCCACCAGGCAGATTCTGGGAGGAAGACTGGGGGCTTTTGAGTAAAGGTTTGAGGGTGGGAGGCAATCATCATCAGAAATTCTCTGGCAGCTCCATGGAGACCACTTTAAAATGAGCCCGGGGCAGGGGGCTGGCAGGTGGCATCCTAAAAGTCAAATGCCCAACAGAGGGGTGAGAGATCTATGCGTCAAATTTTAAGCTAATTTTAGAACCTGTAGATTAAGAATATCAAGTAACGAATTGTTGAAATTTTGTAAAGAGAGAGTGTACATAAAAGGAGGCTTAAAGAAGAATGGAAATGTTCATAATAACAAAAGCATAAAATAACGTAAATTCTCATTCCAGGGTTCCTGGGTTCTAGCCCCGCGTGGGGCTCTGTGCTGACAGCTCAGAGCCTGGAGCCTGCTTCAGATTCTGTGTCTCCCTCTCTCTCTGCCTCTCTCTGTCTCTCAAATAAATAAACATTAAAAACTGTGAAATGTAGACAAAATTAAACATCATTAAACAAATAAACTATAGTGACAGACAATATTTTAGCAATGTAACATTAACTGGTATGATATATCCAAAATGACACGCACTATGAGAGTAACTATAATATGCATAGTTAAATACAACTAAAATAACTATAATGCGTAAAGATGCAATATAATTATATAAAAGAAGTCAAAGGATTAATGAATCTGAAAATATGAGTGACAGCTATCTTGGGTTGAGGGGAAAATGAAATTGACAGACCATTTGGTTAAATGCATAGTATTATCAAAAACATATTGTTAAGGTTTTGTCTTGAGTGGTCTTTTTTTATCCCCATAATACTTACTACCTTCTAAACAAAATCTTATTTATTTACTATTATATACCTTATATACTAACTTTCTTTTTAAAAAAAAAATTTAATGTTTATTTATTTTTGGAGGAGACAGAGAGAGTGTGTGTGTGTGGCGGAGGGTGGGGCAGAGAGAGAGGGAGACACAGAATCTGACGCAGGCTCCAGGCTCTGAGCTGTCAGCACAGAGCCCGACATGCGGCTCAAACCCACGAACCGTGAGGTCATGACCTGAGCCGAAGTCGGAAGCTCAACCGACTGAGTCACCCAGGCGCCCCTTATATACTAACTTTCTAAGAGATATTGTTCCTTTCTCTTCTCATTTGTTAATGATGCTTCAGGTACAGAAAATAAATTTTAAAAAGGGTAGTTATGATATGTGTCATTGATTAGATGATTTTATTTTATTTTTTAAGTTATTTATTTATTTATTTAGAGAGGGAGAGAGAGAGAGAGAGAGAGAGAGAGAGAGAGAGAGAATCCCAAGCAGGCCCTGCACCATTAGCACAGAGCCTGATGTGGGACTCGAACTCACAAAGCATGAGCTCATGACCTGAACTGAAATCAAGAGCCAGATGCCTAACCAACTGAGCCACCCAGGTGCCCCGATTAGATGATCTAAACAAAGTTTAGAGAAGGTTAGAGAACTAGTCTTGAAGATATCTGAAGGATGAGCATCCTAGAAAATGGGAATAACCACTGCAAGTGTCCCAAGGGAAGAGGAGAGACAGGGAGAGACGGAGAGAGGCGGAGAATAAGGGAGAAAGAGATTGGGGATTTTGAGCATCTGAGTATTATGGCGTGACTTAGGTAGTATAAGACTCACCTGGAACACTTTGTTGAGCAGAGACTGTGTTGGGAGGGGTGGGGGTGGGGGAGGTGGGGGGTGAGTCTGGAAGGAGACCATGTAAAATCCATTAGGAAGCTATCATAACAATCTGCTTGAGAAATGAATTGGAACATAGTAGTAGCAATGGAGATGTTAAAGTGGTCAAATTCTGTAGGATGTGAGACTAAGAGAAAAATAAAAGTGACTCTAAGGTTTTTGGTCTTGGCAACTGGAGGAATGGAGTTGTCATCTGCTGAGATAGGGAAGATTTAGAGGAATAGGTTTTTGAGGGAGATGATCAGGAATTCCATTAGGGCATATGAAACTTAAGATTTTTATTAGAGACTCAATTTACATTTTAAAATAGATAACATACAAGTCTGAAGTTCAAGAGAGAAATCTAAAATGAAGAAATAAAATTGAGAATCTTTAGCATTTTCGATGATATTTACAGCCTTGGACTTTTGGATGAGGTGACATTATCATCCACCATTTACATTTATGGCTAGGAATTTAGGGGAAAAAATTTGCTTTTATATCCATTTTTCAGGTTGAAAAAAATTTTTCACAGTGAATGTTAGTTTCAATAACACTTGTCTGATCTCCTGCATGAATAAGTGTCAAAAATTAGAACATACAAATAATATCTCTTTACCAATTTTGCTGAGAATAAATGAAATACTTCATTTAGGGTTCTTCTCATTCATTTATAGTGTTTATTTATTTGTTCCCATGATTTATATTACTGTTCAAAATCTAAGTATCATTGCCCATGGCCCTTTGCTGCCAATGATTACTCTGGTGAAATAAAACTTTATATTTAGAACACACTTCTGTTATCTGTTATTTTGTTGTCTAATTCAAATTCCTTCCTCCCTGGGAAGTGAATTCCTTCGTCTCTATTTAGAGTTGTAATTTGAACTCTAGAAAGAAACAAATCCTTCAAAGCCATTAGGGCGTTGACACATAATCTTACCAGTAAAGAGAAAGGCAGCACAGCTGATTGACTGTCTTCAGTTTACTTCGTTTATTGACACTGTGTTAGTTTCAGGCAACTGCCATAGCATTTTACAGAGGAGGCCTTGTTTCACTAATCTTTTATCCTACCAAAATTTCCAGGGCATTAAATATTTCTTCTCTCCCCTCATATGCATCTAAATACACAAAAAGGGAGAATTTTAAAAATAAAATGAGAGCTTGGTTTTTTTTTAATGTTTTTTTTAACGTTTATTCATTTTTGAGAGACAGAGCATGAGCAGGGGAGGAGCCAAGAGACAGGGAGACACAGAATCTGAAGCAGGCTCCATGCTCTGAGCTGTCAGCACAGTGCCTGATGCGGGGCTCGAACCCGCAAAACATGAGATCATGACCTGCGCTGAAGTTGGGTGCTTAACCGACTGAGCCACCCAAGCACTGCAAAATGAAAGCTTGTTTTAACAAACTGTAAAGTTTCTGGGAGGTAAATATCTGTCATGATTCTTATTATCAAATTTGTAAATTTTGCAGAGATTTCCTTGGTTCGATAATGTAATTTTTATATTGATTACTCCCTTTTAGTATGTTTTCAAATTCCTTTCACCAGGAATGCTGTTCCTTGACCTATTTTTCTCCTGCAGTGCTTGATATGGTTTTAGGATTTGAGTTTTTTTAGAGACACTTCTCAACATTAATGGCAATCTTTGGTCTTTGATATGCTAATTTTTCCTGATAAATATGCTTTTTAAGTCACTTATTAAAGCGGTGTTTGTAAATAAATTTTAAAGAAGTTTGTCTGGTATTGGAAATATATCGTTAGATGTGTTTGTTATCCAAATCTTCAAAATTAATAATAGTAATGCTATCTTATCACATTGCCATATAATGAAATTGACTATCCAGACTGTAATTATTTCTGCTTAGCTTTTCCAAATGTGGATTTCACATCAGCTCCTTTATTTCAGTCTATTTCTTTTAAAGCAGTGAGCTTAAGACAAATGATGGCTACCATTGTCATGGATTGGGAATTTGCATAAAAGATTAGAATGAAAGTCTGGAGAAATTAATGAATAGACATAATTGGAAAAGAATCTTTATTCTTTTATAATGTTAGTGAAAGTTAGATATGGTTTTAGTAGTTGTGTTGAATACAGAACGCTAGACGTTGAGTCAGTAGATTACAATTTAAACATCTGTGTCACCGTGAGCAAGTGCCCCGTTTCTTAGAGTCCTTTTTTTTTTTTAAATACAGAATTAAGAAATTCAAAGGCACTCCACAGTAGAATGTAGTTAGGAATGGCTAGATTAGGGAGTGAGAATGAAGAACCCAATGTTAAGGTATTAAGTTTAGGGTAGAAAGTGGCTAAAGCTGGTGAAGACAGCTGTGAAAGCACATCATCAAAAGATGAGGACCCTAGTCATCTGTCACTCTGATCTGGGTGGTTCCCATCAGAGAACTTCACGTGGCAAGTTGGCCATATTGGAAACTGGTTACCCTAAGCCAAAGCTCTGATAGCAGAACAGAAGGCCAAAGTCTTGAACAGACACTGCATTATTGGCCACTCAGATGCTTTTGATAATGATTTGATACAATCTTGGCCATGAATGCAAGGAAGAGGACACACTCTCAAAGTTACGGGAGCTAGCGGTGAGCTAGCCTGCATATGGAGTCCTGTTTGGGTGCCTATTTGATACTCTATAGCTAAGAGACCTAAGGCATGCCTCATCTTAGTTTTGTTAATACTCATTCAGAAGTCAGGCCTGTAGGAAGAACCTCCTGGGGCTCTTGTGTGAGGAACCAGGGACTGATTCTAACATACTTTCTACTTTTGAAAAATCTGCCTTCAAGGGTTTCTGCCGGCCAGTACCAGATTTGGCCATATTTGCCATACTTTCCCTCTTTTCAAATGTACAAGTTCTACAATTCTACTGGGTATCTAAGTTTTACATGAAAGCTATTTAATTTATAATATGCATAAAACGTATAATGAATACATACAGGATGGTTTTTAGCTTGAACTATATCTTCTGCACCTTTGCTTCTCTCTGCCTACATTATTCTTCTCCAGACACTTCATGGTCAGTGCTCCCACTATTACGCAAGCATTTCTTAAATGGTGCCTTCTTTAAGCCTTTTATTGGCCACCCTATTTAAAATTGCAATATGCATCCCTACCCGGCATTCCTAATTTGGTGATTTATCCCCATTCCGTGATCTATTTATCTCTATATAACTTATCATCATCAAATATAATGCATTTATTTATTGTCTATCTTTCACTCTGCTAAAATGAAAGCTCTATGGGAACATTTTATCTGTTTCATGCACCGCTGTATCCCCAGGATCTAGAACAGTGCCTAGCAGATAACAGGCATTTAATGCTTCTTTTGTGGAATAAAGAAAATGATACAAATATGAAGGCACCCAATACAATGTCTTTAATAGAATCATAGAGCCTTGCTACTCCAAGTGTGGCCCAAGGGCATTAACATCAGCATCATGTAGGAACTTTTTAGAATATAGACTCATAGCTCAATCCCAGAGGTACTGAATCAGAATTCTCATTTTAACAACCCCCCAAGTGAGTTGCTCATTAAAGTTTGGGCAGTAGGTGTAGAGTAGGCACCCAGTGAATGTTTCCTGAATCTAAATGCAATATACTAACAGCTGTGGCATAGGAACATGTAGATAATTAATGGTCTTTTAAAATTAATACAGTTTAGATTAATGAGAAAAGAAAATCAATAACAGAAGGGAACATTGGACTTTAATTGTTTAACATTCTAATATATAACATTTTGATTCACCTGAAGGTCAAATTCCAGTGGAATTATTTGTTAGGCCATAATCCTCTAATGAAGACTCAGGAGATGAGGAAGACAGGGCATATTCATAAAAAAGAATAAAGATATTTTGCCATACTTAGTGAGGCTAGCCACCCATCAGTCACTCCATAAACCTCATAGAAAAGGTTTTAAAAGGGTTAAGATGATTAAACAGAGGATTAAAATGTCATGTGGGCAAAGTCCATATGTTTTCATTTTTTCAACCCTCACTGCCCTTGGGTTATTTTCTAAATCCTGTACACATAAAAGTACACCAGAGGCACATTCAGAAAATAAATACTTTCTTCTATCCTACTTGGACTGGTGCCTATAATTTATCTGCTATGTGTGTGCTCTTTAAAGTACTGAGGGCAGAGAAAATGGTAATAATTATAGTGCCAAAAAGGGTTTGAATAAATAAACGAATCAATCAATCACTCAATACTAGGCCTTAGATAATAAGGTGGGGGCACTTGATATTATGATTAATATCAGGTTCTTCTGGAAAAGACAACCGTGATGAACTGTCAGCCTGAACGGAGGTAGGAAACAAGAGATAGCTGCCCTGTAGGCCTGAGGGAGAAACTGCCAGTGACAAAGTAGGTATAACTGAGCAACTCTCTTTCCAGGTGTGCCTGTGGCTGGACTCCTCTCTATATACCCAATAGCACTCTGGATATTAATTAAACCAAAGGGCTATAAAGAAATAGAAACTGAGCCACATATAAGCCTACTCTGGTATATTTCCATATTTAAAAATTTTTACTTTTACATATGTACATTTTCATCATTTCCTCTTTTCTCAAAATATTTTTAAGCACATTTCATGAACTTGAAAAATCACAAATATAATATGGTAAATGAGCATAAAATTTATGTTAAATTTGAATGTTGATTTAATTTCAATGATGAAGTGGGCTAGAAAGAGAAATAAATGAGTTGATAGAGTCTAAGTCTTCTTATGCTTTTGAGGTGAATCTTTACATTCTATATTTATATTTTTGCTACACAGGTCTTTCCCCTAAAAAATGTCTAATTAGTCTTAATGACACTATTATACAAGCAATCCATGTATCTGCTATTATAAGATATGAATGTGCAATAAGCTAAAAATTGTGCAATGTGTATTCAAAGCTAGAATTTTCTGATCTTACCAGTTAGAAAATTGTTATATAAGTGGTTTTTTACTAATTAAAAAATGTAATTTTCCAAAATAAGAAATCTGAGATAAATAATTTCCAGGCAGCGAAACAGAATTATGATCATCTGTGAGATAAAGAATTGCTTATTTCACAAATATTTTATGTATTTGCAAGTGGTACTTTTTATATTAAATGATTAGACAATGACTCTCTTCTTTGTTACTCTAAGAAATCTTCTTATAAGGAGGATATTGAAAATAGACATGGGCAAATTTTGCAGCCAAATCAATCTGTATTTAGTAATTTCTTTATGCCGTATTTAAATAGTTCACACATCCTATTATAATAATATAGAAGTAGATATTCTTATAGTAAATGTCATCATGTCTTACTTTAAAAAAATATAGAATATAACTTATGTTTTGGCAAAGTGAAATTTTCAATTTTAAAATGTGCTTTCTCCAAGTCAAACTGCTTTTAGTAATTAAATATTAAAATGCAATTAGAAATAATAAGTACAATAATTATTACTGGGATGACATTTCAAAAAACTTGTACAGTCCACTTTGTCACTATCTTGTTCTTCCTTCATTCTAACCAGATAAACTCTAAAGTTGATGGCGGACACTTTTGTTTGCCTACCCAAAATTATTTTCTTCACTTTCTTCTTACGGACAAAACCCACTTAATTCAGGTACTGCCATTTTCTGCAAGACTGCATACGTGGTAGGCTGGCCTCAAGCACAGGCCCAGCATATGGGTTCTGATTGACCTCAGCCAATCATTGAAGATCTCACTTCCATTGCCAATGACAGGTTGGGTTTATTACAAGATGCAATTCTGGCCACCAAAATGTGAGGTATATGTTGGGATGCTTTTGAGAAAAGATTCCTCCTTTTTTAAGAAAAATATAAAGGAAGAGACTATCTCTTTCTCTTAAGCACAGGCTCCTATGCCAATTCTTGAGCCCTGTTCCCAAAAGTGTGGCATCATCCTCCCTTGAAGAATCAAAGGGGCCAGAACAAAACATGAAATATTAAAGGACCAGTACTGTTTGTTGACTCCATGGGGTGGCTTTTCACCGGCAGCGCTGACAGCAGCATGGATCAAAGCTTCCCAGATTTGTTAGAATTTAGCACTCTTCCTATTGAGATTTGGAAGTCATATCCACTTCCTAGGATTCTGCCACAACAGCTCATGCAGAAGGAGCAGCCCTAAGATGGACATATTAGGCTTTCTTCCAAGTGGGTTCTCAAGCGATTCCTTGAAGGGAAAAGGGAAAAAGAGAGAGAGATACCTGCAGTTATTTGCTTCCCAAGCATCTAAGGCAAGCCATGCTTATTAAACCTACCAGCTTTTTCTGAGCAAGCCCTCTCATCTTTAAAATACGACCTTCTTGAGGCACCTGGGTGGCTCAGTTGGTTAAACATCAGACTTCAGCTCAGGTCATGATCTCACGACTCATGGGTTCGAGCCCCACGTTGGGCTCTGTGCCGACAGCTCAGAGCCTGGAGCCTGCTTTGGATTCTGTGTCTCCCTCTTTCTCTACCCCTCTCTACTCCCACTCCGTCTTTCAAAAAACAAATAAATGTTAAAAAAGAAAGAAATTTAAAATATGACTTTCTTTTAAACTGGAGGGCCATGTGAGGTGGAAGACAGAGAATGGACTTCAGAGCAAGACAGGGTTGAGGCTAGCTCTCCACTCTCCCATTACATGATGACCTTTGGCATTTTACTCCTCTTAGCCTCAGTTTCCTCCTATACAAAAGGGAGATCATGATACCTAACTTGTGAGGTTGTTAGAAGGAGTAAGATAGTGCATAAAGTGGCTGGCATATCAACTGACATATAGGAAGCAGTTAATAAATAGTAGTTATTATGATATGTTAAGCCTGGTAATGTGTTTCTGTATCATTCTCTGTATAATATGCTGTTTTTCTCAAGGAAAAAATATTTGTAAACTAAGACTATTTTTAGAGCAGTTTTCAGTTCACAGCAGCATTAAAGGGAAGATTTCCCATACACCTCCTCTCCCACAGTTGCACAGCCTCCCCTGTATCAACATCCTTTACCAAAATAATATAGTTTTTACAATTGATGAACCCACATTGACACACCATTATCACCCAAAGTCTCTAGTTTACATTACTGTTCACTCTAGGTGTTGCACATTCTATGGGTTGGGACAAATATATAACAACATGTATCCATCATTATAGAATCATACAGGGTATTTTCTCTGCCCTAAAAACGCTATGCGTTTGCCTATGCATTCTTCCCCATAGCCCAAATCCTGGCAACCACTGATCTTTTTACTATATCAATCGCTTTTCCTTTTCCAGAATGTGATAGAATTTGAATCCCACAGTGTATAGCCTTTTCAGATCGGCTTCGTTCACGTAATATATATTTAGATTCTTCCATGTTTTTTCATGGCTTGATGTCTCATTCCTTTTTAGCACTGAGCAATATCCCATTGTCTAGATGTACTGTAGTTCAGCCTTTCACCTACTGAAAGCCATCTTGGCTGCTTTCAAGTTTGGCAATAGTGAATAAAGCAGCTATAAACATCTGTGTGCTGGCCTTTATGTGACCATAAGTTTTCAACTCCTTTGAGTGATTGGTGGGTTGTATGACAAGAGTACTGTGAGAAACTGCCAAGCTGCCATCCAATATGGCTGCACCATTTTGCATTCTCACTAGCAATGTATAACAGTTCTTGTTGTTCCACACCCTCACTAACATTTGGTGTTGTTAGTGTTCTGGGTTCTGGCCATTCTAATGGGTGTGGAGTGATACCTCATTGTTGTTCTAATTTCATTTCCCACATGATGTGGACCACTTTTTCATATACTTCTTTGCCATCTGTATATCTTTTTTCGTGAGATGTCTGTTAATGGGTGTCTGGCCCATTTTTTAATTGGGTTATTTTCTTATTGTTGAGTTTTAAGACTTCAGTGTAAATTTTGGACAACAATCCTTTATCAGATGTGTCTTTTGCAAACACTTTGTCTTCTTCTTTTGACATTGTCTTTCAGAGAGTAGTTTGTAATTTTAGTGGTATCTATCTTGTCAATTGTTTCTTTCATGGATTGTCCCTTTGGTGTTATATCTCACACCATCGTCCCCATGCCCAAAGTCATCTTGGTTTTCTCCTGTTATGTTACTAGGAATTTTATCATTTTGTGTGTTACCTCTAGTTCTGTGATTCGGAGTTAATTTTGTGGAGTGTGTAAAGTCTATGTCTAGATTAATTTTTTTGCATGTAGGTTTTAGTTGTTTCAGCACCAATTGTTGATCAAGGAGGATTTTTTAAAATATTTATTTATTTTGAGAGAGAGAGAGTGAGTAGGGGAGATGCCGAGGGAAGGAGAAAGAGAGAACCCAAAGCAGGCTCCACGCCATCAGCACAGAGCTGGATATAGGGCTCGAACCCACGAATCATGGGATCATGACCTGAGCCAAAAACAAGAGTTGGATGCTTAACTGAGCCACCTAGGTGCCCCTAAAGGAGGGTTTTTGAACTAGATTTTTTGTGTGGCTGATGTGGGTCACTGTTAAATCCTTTATTTAGGAAAAGGCCCATATTTAATCAATTAAAAAAACAAGTGGTATTGCACAATAGGAAATACGATGACATCTACAACATACAATGTATTATCCCTTTGGAGATCCAGGAAGTCCAGTGAACTGGAGGATGGAGACAGAACACATATGGAAGCTTCATGTGCATCGTTTAGATGGCAGCCCTGGGAGAAAGCCTCTGTCTGTCTCTCCCGACTCTCTAGATGGTATGGATTTTGCTTTGAGAATAAATCTGAGGACTGTCCCC
The DNA here is from genome assembly GCF_023721935.1 of Panthera uncia. Taxonomy (NCBI): domain Eukaryota; kingdom Metazoa; phylum Chordata; class Mammalia; order Carnivora; family Felidae; genus Panthera; species Panthera uncia. The sequence goes on from NC_064813.1 coordinate 51,330,524, forward strand.
CATTTGAGGAGATTCTAATGCTTTTGATTTAGTCCCACTAGCTCTTTGATATGCTTTGAAATAGAAATAAACAGCAGCATTCACTGGCTTCTCTCATCTGAGGGTGTCAGCACTCTGTCTGTAGAGAGCCTTTCATCATTTGAGCATGGGGTTTATACTACGCCTGGGTCTACTACTGATGGAGGTGTTTCCCTATTCACATGATATGTTGATTACTTCTGTCAGAATTTGCTTGTAGGAGAACATATGCTATTGCCTTCTGCCTAGAACAGGCTGTTCTCCACAGTTTACCTAATAAACTTAGGCATCCCTCAGACCTCAGTTCAAATGACACTTTCTCTGTCAAGTCTTCCCTGATACCATTAGATTCCATACTACATGCCTTCATACCTTTTTAAACTCCATAGCATTTATCTCACTGTGTAATTGTGTAATATATAATGTATATTTATATAGTTATTTATTTATAGATATACTATGTATATTAAAGTGTATATAGTAAAACCTTTGTTTGTGAGCATAATTTGTTCTAGAAACATGCTTGTAATTCAAAGCACTTGTATATCAAAGTGAATTTCCCCACAGGAAATAATGGAAACTCAGATGATTCATTCCACAACCCAAAAATATTCATACAAAAATGATTATAATACTGTAATATAATACAAAATAATAAATAAAATACAAAATATAAAGAAAAATTTTTAAAAAGAAAAATAAACGAGTTAACCTGCACTTACCTTTGAAAAGTTTTGTGGCTGGTGTGAGGGAGACAAAAGAGAGGAGGGTTGTTGCATAGGATGACTTTCACTCTCACTAATGGAATCACTGCCATCCATTGGCTCAACGGGATCTTTTTCTGCATGGGGACCATTGTATACACTTGCATGGATGTTGCCAGTACAGCGTTAATAAACTCTTGTCATATACTGTATTTAATGTAATTGGCAATAAGGCAGCAGAGGAAAGGGTCTATATCTGCAGGCAGCCTGACTGAGAAAGAAGCAAAGCGTTCCCAGGCTCACTCTTCGATGGAAAAGCAAAGGATTGTCCATAGGGGCTTTGAAGTGACAAAAAATACAGCAGTGCCAGTTGCGAGCACCTTCCAACATTCTGAAAAATCACTGACCCTGCAAACACCATGGCCTGAGACTGAGCATCTGAGCTTAGGAGACATTCACCCACAATCTTGCAGAGAGAGAGAGAGTGAAGGAAAGAGAAACAGAGAGAAGAACCATCGGCTCAGTTGTGATCATAAGACATTCAGCATTATGTATTACTTGTATTACAAGACATCGCTCGTTTCTCAAGTTAAAATTTGTTAGAAATGTTTGCTCCTCTTGTGGGACACTCGCAGAACAAGTTACTCACCATCCAAGGTTTTACTCTATATAGTTATTTATTTAACATTTATCTTTCCTACTTGAGGGGACAGGACTGGGTCTGTACCTCACTGCAACTAGAAAGACAGTGCATGCCTAGCACAGAGTAAGTGCTGAATAAATATTTTAAATTAACAAATAAAGAAGTAGTATTAAATGGATGATTGTAAAAAAAAAAAAGAGTGAATGGATGAATACCATACTTTAAGTCACATAGCAAAAACTGAGGAGACTTTCCTCACGTGAGGACGATGTTCAAGAACCACCGGCCTGTGGAGTTCAATTCTGGCCCCACAATTAGCTGGGTGACAAGAGGCAAAGCATTCAATGTCTTGGTGCCTCATTTTCATCATCTAAGCAAAAAAGATAATAAAATGTCTACTATACAGAGTGGCTATGAGGATTAAATAGGTGTGTAGTGTGTAATAAGACTAAACAAGTCTATACCACATCACCCCTTTTTTGTCTTTCCAAGTTGGAATTCTCATGGCCATTGTATTCAGATTGGTTCTTAAATACACCCACCCTTGGCTTGCATTAGCGTAAGTATTTTATCCAATCTGCTTTATACAAATGCAGACCTTGGAACTGCTATGAAACTTTTTGCAAACACGAGACAAGTTGGCTAAAGCCAACAGGCCCAGAAGCATAGATCAAAAACTGGAACTTGAATGGAAACATTTAATTAATCAACAATGGATTCACTTTCTCAATTTCTTGACCTGTGATAGGATCAATGCCCCTATGTATAGGCCACTTTATATTAGGTTTTCAATAACATTCAGCCAGAAGTTTTCTATCTGATATAATGGTGACAATCAAGTCATCTAATTTCTGATCATTTTTACATTCAGGCTACCGAAATCTGATAAAAATAATCTTAGCATCCAAACTGACTGTCACCTAACTTGTTGTGTCTAATCTTTCTTGAATTCCACTTCTTTTCAAGTCATTTTAGTTTTTCCTAGTCCTCCTTCTTCTGGTCCCCTACACACTTATTGCAGTTGTCTGTGATATGTTTTCTTTTATGATTCCTTATGTCTCCCCCACTAGAGTGTAAGCTACATGAGAGCAGAGACTACAACTACCTCATTTCTTGTAGTATCCCCCTAGTGATAATAACACACCAAGCATACAATAAAACACACTATAAGAATGAACGGGTTCAGTGTATAAATCAGAAGTGACACATTATCTATATTCATGGGTAATTAAACCAATCCCATTAGGTTGAAATTATGGAGGGTGTGTTTCTTCTTAGACCCTATTCCGATTCCCTAGCATGTAAATTTATAGGCATGAAAAACTATTTTTTAAGCATAATTTGGAAATACAGTAAAAGCATGAAGAAGTAAATTGTATTTTTGAGAGGCATAAGGCAACATAACATCCCTAAATATGTCATTTCTCCACTAGATAATAACAGCTCCCGCCTCACATGGTTATTGTAAGCATTAGGTAGAACTGGACAAGGAACGCACTTCAAGATTCAATAAGAACTCTAGGGCTGTTAGCACTAATTATCACCACGGGCAGTTAATACACATTTTTTATTCAATTCAACACGCCAAAAAGTGATTAGCCTCATTTCTAGGGTATGGGTGAGGAAATTGAGACTCAGAAAATCAGCACCCGGGTCAAGGACCTACTGCAAGTAACTAGCGTGGTGGGCATTTATATGCATGTTCACACAACTCCGGACTGGATCCAGTTTCCACCATGCCACCACATGAAGAGACAAGCTATAGCCAAGCTGATGCACACAGTGGAAGTGCAATCATCTCCAAGGGACTGAGTGCATCCTGTAAAGTGAAAACTGAAAGAGTGAAGCCATGTGTTACACAGGCAAACTATACATAACAAAAGCATTAATGTAAATTTTCAGTTACAACAATTCTGGAAGATTGAAGGGAAATGTTTCATTAGTTCTCTCTGATTTGATGATCTTGATTTAAGCTTACAGCTATTTCTTAGAAGCATACAACCGACTTAATAATTTACTGGGAGCTGTTGTAACTTACAATCTGGTCTCTCCAATTTAAACAGCAATCATATGTACCTTTTTCTCTTCATTCTTTAGCTGGGAGTTTGTGTCAGCAATCATTTAGATCACTCAAATAGAAGATTTGCTGATGCGAACAAATTTAAAGCTGGTTAATTGCATCAAATTTTTAAGTGAAAAGCATCTTCTTTACAACCCTCAAATACAATCAAGGAGGGGGCTAAGTACAGTTTGAATGTTCTTTTCGCAGTTCTTTGGTGACAAAACTGCTGACCTGGTTGTTCTTTCATCAGTTCATGCTGAACCCAACATGAAGAAAATAAAATACAAATTCTGAATCTTTATGTAAACATCCAGATGACATATTCTGCAAGGAAGGCAGTTTTGAATAATAAAAACTTTTGTACAGACTCACATTTCATCATGTACAAAAGCTTACTCCAAACATTATGCAAAGGAGATTGAATGTTCTCTCCCAGATGTATCAAATTGTTTTGGATGACCCAGACCTGAAATCTGCTATGATCAGTAAATGGAAAATCATTTTTCATTACTTTCCTACGTTTTTCTTCCCAAGAAACCAAGTTGCCAAATGTATTTATTAATTATTATACTATTTCTATATTTCTCTGACCACCCTGAAATAAAAGAGCAAAATATTTTTTCTCCATAAATCAGAAAAGTAAACTAATAGATCTATTTAAAGTACTAGTAACATTAGGGGCTCCTAGGTGGCTCAGTCGGTTGAGCATCCAACTTCAGCTCAGGTCATGATCTCATGAACTGCTCATGAGTTCGAGCCCCATGTCTGGCTCTGTGCTAACTCAGAACCTGGAGCCTGTTTCTGATTCTGTCTCCCTCTTTCTGCCCCTCCCCCACTCGTGCTCTGTCTGTCTCTTTCTCTGTCTCAAAGATAAAATAATAAAACATTAAAAAATTAAAAAAAATAAAGTAGTAATATTAAAAAAACCAGTTTTTATGCATTATGTGAAACTCAATTGTCCTTGCTTCAAACAGAGGATAAACACCTCAAATTTAAACTGTTTCAAGAGCTCTTGTGTATAACATAAAACTTAGTATTTCTCTCCTCCTTGAAAACAGGAGCACAGGAACAATCTCTCTCACAAGCTAAACATTCTTTCTTTCTTTTTGGTGTTACTTAATTTTTTGCAACAGTGTCACTTCTATCTTATTCCAAGTCATCTCCTACTATTGCTTAGTAGCTCCCATAAGTCTACCACATCAATGAAATTCATCTTAAAGTTGCTGAAATTCCCCAGTTTTTTAAATCCAAGACTTCTCTGTGGCTTACTTGCCACAATACCACCATTGACCCAGAATTGTTTCCTGGATTTCCTGGAAACCTTTGGTTATTCCTTCTCTTTCCATTCATAAACAAACAAACAAACAAACAAAACAAGACAAAAACACTTATTGACACCACAGAAAAACAGAGTGAGGAATGGTACATTACTTCAGAGTGTAAGTGAAAGTAACACAAAGTAATTACAATACAATGATATAAATGCTATAAAGACATTATGTACAATGGTAAATGGAAACAGAGAAAAATCAGTTTGTTTCCTTCATGATTTCTGGATTCTCTTCACCTGTGTATCTTCAATATCCATTCAGTTTATGAAGATTGCTAATTTATTTTTTTTTATCTTCTGGTCAGAATACTTGATCTTTAATTTTACATTTACAACTAATATTTCACATTACCACCTGGGAAGGTAGTTCAGCTTGAAGTGAACATGTCATTCTTGATAATTTTTTTTAAAGAAATATAACTTTATCAAACTAGAAATATAAGGAAATTTCTTCTACTGTATAAAACTCAATAAGAAATATCAAACACAACGGAGAAACAGAACATTCCCATTAACATAAGAAAAAAACCCAAGATATGCACCATCATTTTTAATTTTAAGTATCCTTAATTGATCCTAAATATTCCAAAAGAAAAAGAAAAAATACACAAATTGAATGTGAAGAGATAAAATTTAAAAGTCAATTGAAAATCTAGGAGAAAACAGAAATCAGTAAATTACCAAATTAGAGACCCATATAAAGATATTATGAACTCTCATATCCCAAAAATGTATCAAAAAATTCCAATCAAAATAATAAAAATAATAAAATGCTAAAGAGTAATCCTAAAAAAATGGAAATACTAATGTTAATATTATTTTTCAACTTTACTTAATTATATAAAATAATACATGAATACTTCTATAGAAATACATTGTATTTATGGATTAGAATACTCAATAGAGTGAACATGAGAGCCCTTTCCAAATTAAGTTATAAATTAAGTGAAAACACAATCAAAATTCTAATTGAGTTTTTAAACTATAATAATAAAATATTAAGTTTTATATTGGAAGATAAATACAACAGAATGACCAATATTTTTTTAAATAAAAATAGCTCGTATGTATCTTGCTGGTTATAAAAATATACATTAATTCTTTACTCATCTAGACCCTGTGACATGACAGTGCAGATACAAGTGAATTCAAAGCAGTGCGTCCAGGAAAGAAAGGAGAAATAAAAGAGAAGAGGGGGATGATCGAGTAGGCTTAGGATAAATACAGAATTTTAAATAAATGGAAAAATAATTATTTAAGGAATAATATTTAAATAACTATTTATTAATATGAGAGAAAAATAAAGTTAATTTCTACCCCACATCCCATATACAAACATTAGATATCAATCAGTGTTAAATGTACCAGCAAGACCACACTTAAATGGTAGAAAATTTGTTATTTTTAATAAATATGAGTGGGAAGAGTCTTTTGGAGAAAGGAATAAAATTCATAAGAATAAATAAATATGTTGCATAAGGAAATTTAGTTAAAATATAAGTAACAAATATCTATGGGGTACAAGAAAACATTTCATATTATGTAACAACCTCCCACAAACCACCACAAAAAATAAAGGCAAACATAAATTAGTAGAATAAAGTACAAAGGATATGGGTAGCCGGTTCAATTAAGAGGAAACAGCAACAAGAAAAAACATCCAGCGGAGTAATCAGTGAATATTCAGAAGGATGCTCCATCTCACTGGTCATCAGGGAAATCAAATTAAAACCACAGTAACATACCTAGCATCTACTTTCTATTGACTGACATAAATTAATCATTGTTTACTAATATTAACAATATAAATTTTATGTAGTTTACAAGGCAAGTTCTTACAGGAGTGGTAGAGGATGCAAGATAAAATTTGCAACCACTTGAACTTAAAGTTTCACCTCCAGAATCTACCTTAAAGCACAACAAATGTGCTATGACAAATATAAAATGCTAAAAATAAACCTAAAAGAAAATATATCACTCATCATTTTAATCAAGTAGAAAAAAAAAATCTAAAAGCTCATTCAAAAGTAAAATGACTACAGATATAAGGATATATAGCCAGTTATTATAAAGAAAGAGAGAGATCTCTCCACAGAGGGATGTACAATAATTTCCATGCATGGAGTTAAATTGTCTTACCATGATAGCCATGGAAAGCAAGTCGTAAAGCAAAGGTGTGTGTACTGCTATGATACTAAAGAGGGTAACTCCAGGAAATAAGAGGGTGTGTGGGAAGGAGGAAAGGCCAACCCCATGATGCAGGGAGCCACTTGGTGTTAGTCCCTGGTGATTGCTTGATCTGTAAATACGTTATTTCCAGAGAAATGACTACTTCTCAGAACAAGACTCGTTATCCTAGGGAGAAAGGCATATTTTATCTATGAAGCCTCATCTCCCACATATAAAGTTTTGCTTCACAGGCATCCCAAAATATATGTGTGGGCACCTATATGTATTAATGGAGGCATTTCCAATGAAGCCCAGAGACCTTGTGTCTACAAGGGCAGTAAACAAGCACTGCTGGGTTGTATTTGCATGGACTTAGTGGTCATCCATGCAGAACTTGTTCTTTAAGTGAAGTCTGTCAGAAGACCAGTGGCCAATGGCCCAGGAGGAAGTGAGGTTGAGAGGACCGTAGTGGCATATAACTTTGCCTGATAGATTAACACATATGTTGGGTAATCACTTATGTTACAGATGCAGTCACCTAACTTAATGGTGTTTATCTCTAAAGATAAGAATAGATTTGGAAAGGTAAGGTGGCACACATCATGCTTTATATGCATGTCAGTTGAATTACTTTTTGTTTTTTGTAATTATATTTGCAACTATATTTGCAAAAGACAATACATAAAATTTTACATGTTCAGATACTGAAAGGTAGAAATGACTAGGCCAGTTTTAATTATAAACTCAGTATATGGGGCGCCTGGGTGTCTCAGTCGGTTGAGCGTCCGACTTCGGCTCAGGTCATGATCTTGCAGTCTGCAGTCTGTGAGTTCCAGCCCCTCGTCGGGCTCTGTGCTGACAGATCAGAGCCTGGAGCCTACTTCGGATTCTGTGTCTCCCTCTCTCTCTGTCCCTCCCCACTCATGTTCTGTCTCTCTCTCTCTCTCAGAAATAAATAAACATTAAAAAAAATAAAAAAACAACAACTCGGTATATGTAAAACTTAATTTACTCTATCATTTACCGCCCTATGTTTCCTATTTTACCAGCATTATCATAGAACCAACCACCAAAAATAAAAACCTTAGTGAGATTCTCAATTCCTCCCTTTCTCTTTCACTTCACATGTAGTCAGTAACCATGGACACTGAAACATCAGACAAACCTATGATGTGTCAAAGCAGATATTTGCAGTCACATAAATCAGCCAAGCTTGCCCTCAGTTTCAACAGACTGTCACTGGATCATATGTATTTATGTATTTAAAGAAATAATGAATCACTCAAAAAGGAGTAGCAATGATCAAGAAAAAGCTAGAAGTTTCGGCACTTCTCTATTCTTCAGTTTCCCCATTTGGAAAATGGAGCCTAACAATATTATATCTGCCTCACAGAAACTGGAAAAACATAGGTTAATAGTGGCAGTGTGCTGCCTACAATATCCAGAAGCTTTGTTCTGATCAACACGCTGTCAGGTATATTTCAGTTATAACAGCTACACTCACTGCCATTACCATCCTGATTACAGATTTCTCACTCTACTCCAGGCACTATAGCAATTGTTTTATACACCCACCCACCTACCCCAACAAACATACACTTCATCACAAGAATTCAGTAGGTTAGTATTATTTTCATTTTACCAGTAAGGAAAATGAAGGCCTGAGATACATGGTATCTTGGTCTCAAATAAGCATTCACTGCAAGGTGAAGCAAGACTCAACCACCATTTTGTCTGACTTCAAACTCTGTTCTTGAATGTGTGTGGCTACTCCAGGTTAGCTATAGCATAACCAATCAGCATTACTTAATCCCTGTGCCACGTTACCTCAGTATGGACATATGATGTTGATTTTCCAGCTCTAGAAAGCTGAGAAACATATCATGAAATCTGTTGGTCTCAAGAGTGTTTAGAACCCCCTGGGGTGTGGTGGATGCCAGCTGCTTTCAGACATGACATAGCATCCTGTTTCCTTCCCATTCAACTGTACAGGAATGATGGTTGAGCATGGAGTTTGGAGTCAGACTCCCTGTGATTGAATCCTGTCTTTACCATTTACTGTTTGCATAACCACAGGCAAGTTCCTTGACTTCTGTGTGTTTTAGTTTTCTCATTTCTTAATGGCACCCAATAGTAATCTCTACCCATAATGTTGGGCAGGTCCTACCTAAACATTGGTTAGACATTAAACGGGTGGAATGACACAGGATGTTCCTTTTATTTTATCTATACCAAATCTACTTATCCTTTGGAATCAACTCACATTCTTCTCTTCTTGATTATTCCAACCTGCATCACTCAATTGCTTTCCCAACTGGTCTTTATTTATATGTAGTCATGCCATTCTACACTTCAAATGATTGAACGTTGCTAATTTGCACAAACTATACTATATGCACAAACTATACTATAAAAACCACTCTTGATTTAATACTAGTTGATTCAGTCACCATTTTGTCTGATCAGTTGTATCCCTTCAGCTCCAACTCAGGTAAAATGCTTATTGTTCAGAAAGACTTCAATACTTGCAGACCACAGTGTGGTGCATATGTTACCTTCTCCCAGCATATTATGCTTATTATAACCTCCATTAAATAAAAGTTTGTATAATTATTTGTTCAAGGTTCATCTCATACTCTGTTATTGTGGGCTTCATGAGTATAGGAATCATCTGGCATAATCCTTCATGTATCTCAAGTCCAGTATACAACCAGTACATGGGATGTTCAGGATATTGTCATTGAATAAATGTTCCCTGGAGCCATGTTTTTGACTTTTCACTTTTTGTGCAGCCTTAAACATAGTAGACATTTAACAGTGGTTGCTTAAAATGATGCCCTGGCAAATGGTAACTTTCAGCATTTTTTTTTTTGTTTTACTTTTTTTTTTCTCAGAAACTTGAGTATAAAAAAAATCTGGATTGGCTATTACAGTTGGGAACTTTGCCTTGGCTCTACCTATGTTTAAAATCTAGGTTTCCAATAAAGTAGGGCATACTGTAAAAAAGATGACTTCTTTCTTGGGGAAGTCTATGTAGTCATTCAGATGAGCAAAAAAATGATTGCATATTGTAACCTAAAATATTGATATATTTTCTAAGAAACTCATTTTCTTCTAAACTGCTCAATTGAACTATAGTAATTAAAACAAAGAATATTTTCAGAATTTATTTCATAATCACAAAAATAATGCTGTCCTCTTCATATACTTTTTGTTTGTAAATTGAATGTGTTATCGGTGACATAGGCCAGTTTATATGGGAACAATGTCTGGGGAACTCTTTGTCTATTCACCTGTCTATCGAGCTACTGAGAAATCTGTCTAAATTCTATTGCAAATAATGTAAAGATGGTTCAGAAAAGATTTATGAGTAGAGTTAAGATTAGTTTATTTCAATTCATTCATCAATTTATTAATGGTCTACTATTACATAGACAGTAATTCAATTACATCAGCAGTTTGATTTATCATTTAGAAATTGAATATTCCAACCAGAGTATATCAATAGTTTTCAAAATCAAGTATGAAAATGATTTTAAAAGATAATCAATATAATGAATAAATAAAACTTGAGGAAAAATTTCAGAGGCTTGCATTAATCTCAGGAAAATATTTTAAACCCAGTTAAATGTACATAGTCAAGTTCTGCAAAGAAGAATGAATAGAGACTAAAATGGGATTCCATTAAAGACCCTCTTTAAGTGACTATTTCTAGGCTAAGTAACACATTGATATTCTGAGACTTGATTAACTTGATTTAGGAACAAAGTCAATTATCTTTACCCAATGGCAATATAGTAGGAATACGGAATTTTCTCATCATGTGTTTGTCTTACTGTACATCTTTACATAAACTAATCAGAAATTAATATCAATAAAGTAATAATATGCCAGGGGAAAATGCCTAACCTTTTGTTTATAAATTGAAGCCCTGCTTTTATTCTTTGTCAAAATTTGAATATTTCATTTTCTTTAAGCAAATGTGCCTATTTCCTGCCTAGGCTTCACAGAGCTAAGAAAATTCCAGAGCCTGCAATTTTAAAGAAATCTAGTGCACCACTGATCTGGATTTTAAAAGAAATGAATTATTATGGGAAAGATTTCCAGGGGAAAGAAAGACAACTTCAACTGCAGTAGGAACACACTAGTTAAACTCTTAAAGTGATTGTAGCAAAGAAAAGAAAGTCAGAGCCAGGTGATCAGATGATACGATTACCAGGTAAAACTCTTTTGTGATTCCGGTTACTCCAAACAGCTCCTTTGGATGGCCCAGTTTAATAATGTATGGAAAACTGCTGGGGGATGGGGATATTTGGTGAGTTCTCGAAGAGAAGGCAGCTAGGGAAGGAGACTCACGGGGACTCTGGCTGCTTAATTGTTGGTCTAAACATGTGTAACATCTTCTTTCAGTCCCTGGCCAATAGGATGCGCTATGGACCAGCAGGACAATCCGAAATCAGCTAGGAACATTAGAAGCCTGTTTGACATCACATACTTCATGAGAAGTGTTGACATACCTCATCCAGGTGCCAGATTAGACTGCGGAAAACTATCACTGCCCTTTATCTTTCACTAAGATATGACCCTAGTACCTTGTCAGGAACTGGGGCAACTGCTCTGGTTATAGAGGCTGGGGCCATGGGGGTCATGTCTTTCCATATATTCAAAAGGCATATGTCATACTTTTATTTTATACAAATACATGTGAGAGACATGTTACATATTTTGTGATCTCCAATATCCACATATCCTATTTCTTTCATGTGTTACCTACTTTCCTCCTGTAGCAAATATTCCCTTTGATCATATGTATCTTAGTTTTGATTTTTTTAATGTTTATTTATTTTTGGGAGAGAGAGGTAGATGCAAAATCCGAAGGAGGATTCAGGCTCCAAGCTGTCAGGACAGGACCCAGTGCGGGACTCAAACCAATGAACCATGAGATCATAACATGAGCTGAAGTCAGATGCTTAACTGACTGAGCCACCCAGGTGCCCCAGTTTTGATTTTTTTACTGTCTTATTTATCTGAGAGAGAGAGAGAGAGCAGGGGAAGGGCAGAGAGAGAGGGAGACACAGAATCCAAAACAGGCTCCAGGCTCTGAGCTGTCAGCACAGATCCCAATGCAGGGCTCGAACCCACAAACCGTGAGATCATGACCTGAGCCGAAGTCAGAGGCTTAACCAACTGAGCCACCCAGGTGCCCCAGTTTTTATTTTTAATAACTTCTATTTTAATGTTAGTTACCATGTTTTGTTTTGTTTTATTTTGTTTCATTTTGTTAATTGACATCAAACTGTCTCCAGGGCTTTTTAATACATTATAATAAATTACATTTATTTTAACTAATTTTTCAATCACTATCTTTACAGATTAAGTGTTGTGTACTTTTTAAAAATAATTCATTGCCAAGTTAGCTAATATACAGTGTATACAGTGTAGTTAGTCTTGGCTTCAGGAGTAGATTCCCATGATTTGTTACTTACATACCACACCCAATGCTCATCCCAACAAGTGCTCTCCTCAATGCCCATCACCCATTTTCCCCACCCCCCCCAATACTTCACCCCTTTCAATGCTCAGTTTGTTCTCTGTATTTAAGAGTCTCTTATGGTTTGCCTCCCTCTCTGTTTGTAACTTATTTTTTTTTCCCTCCCCTATGGTCTTCTGTTAAGTTTCTCAAATTCCACATATGAGTGAGAACATATGACATCTGTCTTTTCCTGACTGACTTATTTCACTTAGCATAATACTCTCCAGTTCCATCCACGTTGTTGCAAATGGCAAGATTTCATTTTTTATCATTGACAAGTGTTGTGTATTAACAGACAAACAGTAGCATTTTAAGGTGACAGATTTTGTCTTGTTTTTTTGTTTCTATGTTTTTAATGCAGCAAAGGCCATTTATCAACCATCTTTTGTAAGTTTGGCTTTTTAAGGGATACAAAGAAACATAAGCTTTATGATTTTTAAGAAATCTCATAGTTTGAAATTGAACACATCCATAGAAACAATAAAAAAAGGGTGTGAAATTGAATAAGAAAGTAAATAAATCTAAGCTGTGATTTAATCCCCTTAGTAAGTTCAGATCAGCAGATAAATATATTGTTAAATTTTATGCTGTTTTTTCCTTTGCTCTTTTCTCTTGAATCTTATTATATTTTTTCTCAGTTAACTATGATTACATGTACTATTTTAAATTATTTAATTACAATAAATCTCCTCTTACACATTCTTAATTGACACAGGCTATATTGAGAAGGTTATGTATCTTCTTTCTTTATGATTTTCCAAACGTTTCTTTGGTATTTGTGGTTTTAGCTCTACCTGATTTTTTGATGCTTCTCTTTTCATTTGAGTGTCAAGATGACAGACATCCATACAAAAATGTGTGTGAGATCAAAAAAAGCAGAGGGTAGGATTATGGGGCACTGACGGTTTCTTTCTAGAGTTGTAGGAGCCACAACCCTAGAGCCAGGACTCAGCTGTATGGTAGGGAAAGTAGTGTAGGGCAGAGTTTGTTGCTACATCAGCCCAGACCACGTTTCCAAAAGGGAGCCACTCAGGTGGAGCCTAAGACAGTAAGAGAGTGAGACTGCTACATCGATTCATATGGAAGAAGAGAATTACTGGAGTATGCTGCCAGTTAAAGACAAATTAACTAGATGGGAAGCAAAAGTGGAACACTATAAACATTGGGATGCATTATGAGTATGAGGATCACATAGCCAGAAATGATTTTATAAACAAGGGAACACTGACAATGAGCAAGGTACAGTATGTGCTTGCAAGGAGGCTTTTAGGAAGCAATGGAATGAACTGACCTTTGTAATATTATAAGGATTTCCATAGGTAAAGAGCTAAAGGATTTCAGGCTGGGGGTGCAGGGTGATCAAAGATATGGAGGCGTACATGTGCATGACCTGTTTACAGAAAAGTCAAAACTACCAGAATCTAAAAGAAAAAGAGTCTAGAGCATCATTATCAAGTCATATTAAAAGGGACTGCATATAGTAGCAGATTCTGTATGCACCTCAGGACCATCAAAAACTTCTAAAAGAATGAATGAATGCCACTAGAGCATCATAAGAGAAAAAGAAGATATAATAGGAGAGACAAGTACTAGGAGACAAACTTACATGGGTTTCATGGTTGTTAAGACAACCTTTTTTGGTGCTATGTGGGGATTATGAATATGGCAGGCAAATCATCTTTAAGGCATATCTTGATTGAAATAAACAGCACCAGGGATCAAAGTAACATTAGGGAATTTTCCTTTATAGGTTCAGAGTATACTCCTAGGAAATCAAAAGGATAATGTCCTGAATTCTAGATGGATTGTGCGCACCTAGAAAATATGCCCACAAGTTAAAGGTCTAAACAGTATCCTATATTCTTAGATGATACTCTTATTTCCATGGAGACTTATAGTGAACAATTCAAGAAAAAAATTGTTGATTCTTCCTACATATACTTAGCAAGTGTCTATTATTTCCTAGACACAATGCAAGTCCTGAGGATGCAAAACTGAATAAAATATAATCCCTCTCTCAAGGAGATATAACCACCATGAAGCCTAAAATGGAAAGTGCTAGATCACTGACTGAAAGAGGAAACTGTGAAATCATGTAGAAGGATCTAACTGGAAATGTGAATAGACTTCTCAAAGGAGTTGATGTGTACATTAAATCTTGATTCCATGAGGATGAATAGAGTAGGAAAAGCATTCCAAACCACAGTAACACCACATGAAAATTGTCACAAGCTATGAGAGAGCTGACATTCAAAAAACTGGCTGAGCAAAGTCGGAAATTTCACAGTGAATGTGGCAAAGGTAGAATGGTTGTCAGGAACCAAAGCATGAAAGATCTAGTAGGCCCATTTCTTCAACAGGTACTAAGGGGCCATTAATTTTTTTAAGTAGGGAAATAACTAAGAACTGAATTTAAAAAAGATTACTATGACTGCACTGTGGAAAAGGAAGTGAAAAAAGAGGAAGAGGAAGAATAAGAAGGTGATTTTAATACTCCAAGTGAGAGGTAATGGAAGACAAAGCTTTAGTTTTGTGGAGTCCTTTAGCAGTAGTGGAGCTGGGGGTGGGGGTTGGGCAGGTCTGAGAGGTTTTCAGTAGTTAGTATCGGGAGGTTGTGAAACTGAGGGCACATAGTGTAAAAGGAGGTCCCAGTAAAGGTAAAATCCAACTACTGGCTTGTCAAATTAAAGAAATATCGTTCTACTTCCACTTAGCAACTTAAAACTAAGGAATAAATGCTGACATTTACCAAATCCTTTCCAGTTTGGAGGTGGTGCTATGAGTTTTCTTCTTTGTCTTAGAGATGTGATTAATTGCACTGACAAAGGTATAATATTGAATTATAGTTAGTATTACTGGAATAAACCCCACATACTCATGGCTGACTTTAATTTGTCACATATTCATTGTCAGAGACATCACTTAAGGGAAGTAAGCATCCTTAATGATGACACCTGCAGTGTAATGTTCCCTTCCCACATTACAGACATTAATTTTCATGATGGTTTGTCAATAATTTCATATGAAAGAAAATGTTACTTATGAAACCACCTTTTATCACCATATTAAAAATTATTCAAATGTATTGAAAACCTGTATAAAGATATATGCTTATCCATATATATATATGTGTGTATATATATATATATATATATATCCATCCAGATGTGCTATCACATACCGAATTAGCAAAACTAATTTCTATTATGTCACAGAAGGTATAGAATATAGAGCAAGGGCTTTTAATGTTATATCTGTGCTTTTCCCCTTCCAAAATGCCAATTTTGATGGTTGTAACTATTCTCCAACTCTCAAAAAGCATTTGTCTATGAGAATTGGAGTGGTCTGAGAATTGTGTGTGTGTGTGGGTGTGTGTGTGTGTGTGTACACACATAGGCATATACTATGCACATGTATATGTACATATGTATATGACTATATATTGAGACTATGCAATTGTAGTTATTCTGCACATAGCTTCCTTTATCTTCCCTGATAAAGAGAGAATGTTGTCAGACTTCTTATTTCCTTAACCAACATAAAAAGACAGGGTGGATATGGAGACAGGTTTTCCTATTTGCATTTGACAAACTAAGGGAGTTACTTTGGAAAGTTATAATATGAAGCAGTGACCTTTATCCCTCTCTGACTTGTTATAATTTTCAAGTGCCTTTACTCATTACAGACTTGTTGGATCTTCTTCATAAGTGGAAATCTAGATTTCACCCCAGGGGTTAAATACAAAACCGCTGCTCAAAATTTTCCTTCCTTGGGAAGGAAATCAACTGTCTGCAGGATAGAGGCACCACCGCCAATGCTCATTCCTAAAGTGGCCATGCACAAAGTGACTTTGTCAGAAAACAGCATCTTTCAGAAAATAGCATCAGGAAGTTATTTAATTTGAAGGAAAAGAATCACATCTCTATCTGCAATTGCGCTGTGATGCAAAAAAGAAACACCCGCTAAAATAGCAGTGCACCTCTGAGAGGCTGGGTTTCCATTTCAACATTTGAAAATTAAATTATGTGTCATGCTGAAGCTTTATATTTATCAATTACTTCACTAATTCAAGCCCATAGCCTGTTTCAGAATACACATAGTGCACAGCATAATCTCTGCTGGGCAGTCTCACATGATATTCTTGTGGTTGAAATTACAAAAGATCATTCAGATAGAAAATACACAATGGAACATTCTCTTATCATTCAGAACACAGACTGCATTCAAGCAATGAAATAGGTTTCAAATTCATTTCTTAGCATTTCCAGGTGTATTTCTATTGCTGTATTATACAATTTTTGTCTAGTTTTCTGCCATCACCTCTCACATATAGCTTTATTGATTCCATGACAAATAAGTCACTCAGCTTGTAACTACCATGTTATTTGAAATTTCTATTCAAGGTTTTCTGGACCATTCTCCTTTACAAATAGAGTCACTTTCTTATTATTTATTCTACTGAATATAACAAAAGTGGATACAGAGGAAGTAATATTAGCTTTCCCAGGTGAGGAATAAAACTGACTTATGTTCTATCCCTGGCTCAGTTATGGAAGGAAAGTTCTGCACATTCAAGATTTGTATACCTTTCCCCCTTTTTCCTATTTAAAATTTAAAACTACAGCATAATATAGTAGTGAACGTGATGAAATCATTAAATTTTGCTGCTGTGAATAAGAAAATAATATTTACCTGTGCATAGCTACCTTAGAGCAAATTAAAAAAAAAAAACTTGGTCATAAAGTAATTTAAAATGTAACTACCTAACAGTTTCTGGCATTTATTAGATGTTGAGCCATATTACTGCCCATGTCTACAAACTGTCTAAAAATATGTGTTTAATGGAATGGACCTTTGAGGTTCAATGGAAAAGATTGCTTTGAAAGTGACAAACTAGAATTCAAGGGGGGTGCATGGGTAAATTAAAGAGAACCTGGAAAGGCCATGAACAAGGAGCACCCAATTGCAAGAGGAGGTCTGAATGTTGAATGAGAATTGTCCATTTATCTGCAAAATATTTACTCTGCATCTCAAGTGATCAGGAACAGTAGTAGGTACAGGCCAACTAAGGTGTCATTTCTGACCTCAAGGGGGTCATGAAATAGTACAATTTTATTTGTGGTCAGAGTTGGGGACAGATATTATCTGATGATAATATGTTAGAATGTAACAAGATTTAATCTCCTCAGAATTCAGTAGCATGGGTGAACCCATTAATACTTTGGAATGCATATATCCAACAATAGAGACAGATTGTAGAAGACAGGAACAACTGCTTCAGATGTCTCAGCTATCGAGACAGCCAGGCCAAGAGAGTCTGGAAATGTCACAAAAACTGTGGTTTTTATGGTAAATTCAAAGGAAAATTAGGAATTTACCAAATTGTCAAATGTTAGGCAAGAAGGGAATATGACCAGGAAAGTAATAAAAAAATTTTTTTAATGGAAACAGTTATAGAAAGTTATAGATTTAAATAGGGGCTCATATATTTTGGGAAGAACATTTTCTGAGATCCAGCTGGAGCTGTGCTGGGCATGGCAAGCATGATAAGACAATTAGGAGATCACGCATCTGCCCCCGAGAGATATTAGTTTACAGTTGGCTGGAGCATCTTACTAATCAGCACAAAGTGACAGGTTCAATTTCTATAGACTAGACATCTCTGTTCTATTTTACTGCCGTAACCTAACATTCCTTGATTTGGTTAGCTGTCTTTAAAATTGATGACTCTGGTCACAAGGATGGCTGAAAGAGGCCAGCTCAATACATCAATTTAATTCTATCATAAAAAAATTAAAACAATAGGACATTGGTGTCCTCTATATAAAAAGGACAGACTACACATACATATAGACTCTCACAACTGAAAAAGACCTTAAAATTTCTATGGCCCAACTCATGTATTTTTCCAAATTAAAATGTGAATAATTACAGTTTTGAAATGACTTGTCCACTGTGACACAATCAATACTTGTGACAGAGTTCTCAAACAGCTACTTGGATGCTCTCCATCTCTCACTCCAAATTAAATTCCATTCTGGGAAAAAATCTAAAATGGAGTCATTTGGCTTAAAACTCAGTTCTGAACAATTAGGTCTTTTCTAATGTTTTTAAGTTGTTTAGACTTTCACGTTTCTTTGATCTTCTTTCTCTTACCTATGAGGTACATTGGGTTAGCATGTCCCTGTGCCTGTGGACCAGAGCCATTCTAGAATTTATACAGAGCTCTCCACTTCTTTAATCCTCACTCAGTACCCTTGTCCCCTTAATCATCACTAAACATGTCAGCAATGTGGATCAATCTGAAGGACAGTTTAACTCACAGGGTGATTTGGTCACTGTCTAGTAGTGATCAATGACTGAATTGACCTCATCTTGACTCCTGTTTACACTGTAGACTTCTTTGTGTCTCTATAATATCCTTCATTGAGCCTCTGGTCTAGGTCATCTGTCTACAGTATCACCAACCCCTCAACAAAGTAGGCCATATGACAGACCTGCCTGCTTTCCCCTCAGCCACTTTCCAAGTCCCTTCTTAGAACATGAGGCTTTCTCCATGCTGCACAGAAAGGAAAATTGACTCAGGATGCAATGTCAGCCCTCTCTGTGACACACTGTACCACTCAGGTCCCCTTTTGGTGCCACCCTCAACCTGTCATAAGGTCGGTCTGCTGAGGCACATACCCTTCCCCGAGTCCCAAACATTATTCCCCTCAAGAGCTCTCATCTTTGGTATTTCTAGATTGCCTTCTAACACATTTGACTTGGAGAGAAAATATGAGGACTCATGTGTCTGATTTTTCTGCCTCTCTTATTTTCTTTCTCATTCTTTTCTAAATCCTGCAGCTCCATAAAGACAGCTTCCAACATTCTCTTCCTCTTCTCTGTCCTCTTCACTCTTTAGCACAGCATATTTGTCCGAAAGCCTAATGCTCATTGATAAGAAGGTTAAAATCTACACATTCAAGAAGAAACATCTTGATCTCTCTGGGTTTGATTCTTAGCATTCTTCAGTGAGATCTTTTATATGTTACCTATTGCAAAATTCTACTTAGAATGGCAATTCTTTGTCTTTATATTTCTTATAACTGTCTTAATCTCCTGATCACACTGCTGGATAGATGAATGCCTCAGGCCCACCAGAAAGAAAATTAGGTGCAATATAATGTAAAAGAGATGCACAACCCCTGTGGTAATCTGAGGAAATGAATAAATGAATTAATGCATAAATTTAAACTGAGAATTGGAACATTTCTGGGATTGCGATCGTAACCTGTGCTCTAATTTAAAATGCCACTTAAATATAACTTATTTCATAAAGTAATAAGAATTATTGTTAAAGTTTGTTAGAAACTTTGGGTCCTAGGAAAAAATAACGCATACCACCCATCAATAATGTTCCTCCTGAGTTTTGTGGAAAAGCCATTTGATGAGAAAAACAGACAGATGTATGGTGACCTGAAAATGGAATTTATTTAAGGGGGTTGGAGAGGGGAGAGATGAAATACAGGCAAAAAGGTAAAAATATGAGACCAAAAGAAAACTGGGCCAAGATTAACAAATGAAAATGAGTAGAAAGTCACGAATGATTTTTACGGAGCTTGAGGAAGTTGAACATTTTAGTATAGATATATAAAGGAACTGGAGCACCTCCTGAGAATGACAAGAAAACAGCTAGAAATTATTTTCCTATAAAGTAATAACACAATACACTAGGAAGTTGGAATTTAGAAACTCTATTTTTCATAGAGTCTATATGCATTTCTTAAGGGGAATCAATGGTAGTCCAGTTAGGGAATTATGCAAATCTATCAAAGAACTAGATCACTTTTATTACTATGTGATTTGAAACAGAACACATATGGCTTATCTAACAAACTTTGTAGAACATATTCTTTGGAGCGTAGTATCATTGAAATGCAAATGGCATTTGTAATGTAGAGGAGCCAGGTTTGATGTTATTGTTTTGCCCTTTGAGATACAGTGTGTTCCTGGCATGACACTCTTTCCCTTGTTTGGAAACCAGTTAGCACAGCTTCTCACTGCCTAAATTCTTTGTTATCACTCATTTTTGGTACGTCTAAGACTTTAACTTGGTTACCTCTTTCCATTTTCCCGGTTTTCTCTTTCTGAAAAAAAAATATGTTCTAAAGTCTAGTGAAAGAGGATATGTTAGTTTTTTAATGTCTGAATACTTTGTATGTAATCACATAAAATATTCTGTGTTTATGTATTTACTCAAACATATTCATATAAAATCTATTTTCCAGGACTTATTCTGTTCTGTGGTTCATACAACTGGAATAAAATACATGGCCCCTGTCATTCTGTAGTATATGGTATGGGAGACAGCTATTAATCAAATCAAGTGACTTTATGCCAAAAATATACCAATGTGATACTTGAGTAAGCACAGTGGATTGGAAAATTATTGTCTAGCAGTTTAATTCTACCTAAGCTAATAGGGTGAGACACATTGATCAACCATAAGCTTATTGGTGTCTTGGAGCAGATTTCATAAATATGTTGTCTTCTGAAAGATTGATTTTTTAAAAAGTGTCTTTTCTCTGGGCAGCCCAAGCCAAAGTACATGGATTGATTGGTCAGGAGCGTTTGTACAGGATGCAACATCTGGTGGTCCTGGACACAGACACATCTACAAAATCATTACTGCAGTAAATGATTCTTTAAGAAACCCACATGTTGAAAATACCAAAGTGTATGTTAAATTCTTAAGATTTCAGAGGTAATTAAAAATACTACAAATATATTTAAAGACTAGTGTTAAATAAATGCTACCACCAAATGGAGATTATTTTTAATTTGAAGAGCATATTTATACTCAACCATACCTTTGGCCTTGGAATATCTCTGGTCCCTGTGGCAATTCAAAGTGATAATCACAAAATAACACTAGTTAAGTAGGTAGTCCTCTTGAGCAAAATTCTCTCTGGACATAAATTGTGCCTTTTCTGAAGTCTCTATTCCCAAAGGAATCTTCTTTGATCTTATTTATAAATGTTCTTTGTTACCCAAAATATCCAAACAGACAAAAAAAGAAAAAACAAACAAACAAACAAACGAAAAAAAACCTTCCAGTTGAAGCAAAAAATCTAAAACAGATGGAATCTGATGCTTTGCCTGTACCTGACACTCAGTGTGTTAATAGCTTTTATTATGTTATCATTGCTTCATCTGGTATTTTACTCTCCCACTGTGGCTCAACAGTCTTTCCCTTCTCGTTTCACACTCTTTTTACACCATATTTTCAAAACCCTCATTGTTGGGACCTGTCAACCTCCAACGTCCTTTTCCTCTAGATGATTTTCTAAATGAACAGCAAGGCACTCTCCACCTTTGCCTCAAACTCATTTTTCTCATGGCCTTTAGGAAGAATAAACTGACAGTGGTAGAACACAAGTTAACATTCATCTGCCATTGCTTCTGTTATATCTCACCATCTCTCAAACTTGCTATATTTTCAAGTCTCAAATGCTAAAACTCCTCCCTTTGACCATAGAGCAATGCTCTGGACTCTCTCTTCCAAGAAGAATCCTTTATTTACCCATAATTTATGCCACTGTAGCATATCTCTCTCTCTTTCAAATTTTGCTTTGGTTTCTAATCTTAGATAACTCAATAACACACTTTCCCAATCCTAAATTATCAATAGCAGTATTTGTTTTGCCAGCTTCTCTAATGGAAGTAGGCACTGGCCAACCTATGAAAGTCACACCCCTTGTCCAAGGGAGCAGGGAGAATAACTTAATAAAGAACACAGTTATTGAGGATAGCAGGGTCTCTGGATGAAATAGATGCCATTAGTTCATCATGACTTCTGGCCTCCCTTCCTTCCTGGTCAGTTGTGCTTTCCTCCCCAACTTTAATCCAACAGACATTTCCACATGAGAATTTGTGAGAATTTGCAATTTCTTAACCACTTAGGGGCTTCTTCATTCTCTCTCAATGATTAGTTTGTGCAAAATTGAAATTGAAATGGTTTGAATAAACCAAAAATTAAAGAACATTTACGTTTTATTGGCCTATTCTGCAACATGCTTACATAAAAGACTATACCACAATACATTTATTAGAGAACAGTGAGTTGGCATTCATTTATTAAAATTAAATCACTAGGACATATTAGGAAACAATATTGTCAACCTCCAAAATTCTAATCTCTGGGTCCTAAATTTATCACCTTTTAGGTTGAATTGGCGGCTTCAATTTGGACTCTTCCCAAAGCTCTCTTGATATGTAGACATTTCATTTGCATACAAAAAAGCACACAGCATGGCTGGATAAACCAACCATCTGGCCCAGGCAATTTATCTGGATTATTACTGAACTGTACAGAACTATGTAAATATATATTCCTAAAAATCCAACTGCTCTCTTCTCCATCTGCCTTACTGCATTTCCCTTCAGTAACCCTGAGCAGACAGGATCATTTGTTTCCTCAACCCCTGACACAACAGATACACGCATATCTTCCTGCTCTATTGACTGTTGTTAGTGAAAGTCAAGTCATAAAGCCAAACTGGTTGGTCCGCTGCCAGTGTATGCTATTCAGACTCAGTCAGGCTTTGTAGCTGATTAACATACCTTTTACTAGTCTCCATGAATCCCCATCTCATTGTCTCATTTTTCACAATGCCCATTCCAAAATATTTGCATTCTCTTCCAGTCCTGGATTTCTCATTCTTGAAGATGATCTATTTTAGAAACTCAAAGCTAAGGATACCAATGAATAAATATCAGTATAAGTGCACCTGTATATTATTTTTATTATGTATAAGTGGTGTCGGAATTCATTACATGATATGAGTTTCACAATTAAACCACTGTCATATTTCTAACGTTCTGAACTTAAGGACCTCTGTTATTATTATTAGGCAAGATTGAATTTGGAAGATTTCAAATGGTATCTTTAAATCATTACTCGATGTCCTTATTGGTAAATCCAAGAAACTATACAATACAGCATATTAAGAGCATGGATAAGCAGGGACTCTGAAGCCAGACTGCTGAGTTTAAATACTTACTCTTCTCCTCACAACACTGTACCCTTGGCCAATTTACTTACTCTGTCTTTATGTTTATAACATAACTACTTTTGTCTCATCTATAACAATTTTGTCTTATCAACTTCAAAATTCTAAAAACTAAAATAACATTTTATTTTATTTTATTTTATTTTATTTTATTTTAAAATGTGATCTAGATAACTCTTTTTTTAAGTTTATTGATTTTTGAGATGGGGGGAGGAGCAGAGAGACAGTGAGGGAGAGAGAGGATCCCAAGCAGGCTCAGCGCTGCCAGTACAGAGCCTGATGTGGGGCTCCAAACCATGAACTATGAGATCATGAGCTGAGCCGAAATCAAGAGTCCGATGCTCAACCAGTAGAGCCACCCAGGCACCCTCAAGTAGTTAACGTTTTAAAAGTTTCAATGGTATTACATTTGTTACATAAAATAGACATCCTGTAACTCACCCACTCCCCAAAAGGCGCACCTGCTTGGACCTATTCTGTTGATATGTGACTCTATTCCCCCTTCATTTTTTGTTCATTTGTGCAGCCCCTGAAGTTAATGTTTCCCTTTCCCCTGCTTTGTTGAGCCAGTTTTGCAAGCCGTCCTGCATTGGAAGAGTTTGCCTCATTAACTCAGCTTATTTTAATAGAAGAATACATGGGAGTTTGGGGTAAAAGCTTTAGCTAATAATAGTGAGTAATCATTGGACTACTTTCTGTCCTTTGTGTATATATTCAGCTACAACATTGGTCATAGTCAATAGCAAGTTGAGGATCCAGAGCATTTTGTATCCAGGCTGTATGATCCCAAAGACACAACTATCAACACACCACCTCCATTTCCCCAACTCCATCCATTACTCCAGTCGTCTGTGCTCTACCCATAGTGTGCACTGAAACTGCTCTTCCAAAGTCACGAATAACTTCATTGTTAAAGCCACTTTTCTTATTCCTACCACATCACTGCATGTTGCTCACTTGTTCCTTGGATTTTATGATAACACCACTAATTTTCCCAGTTTTTCTCACCATTCCTGTTTGGTCATCTTTACAGGCTCTTCTCTCGGTGCCCCTACATAATCCTCACTTGAAATGCCCCTGTTTATTCTGCCTTTGATCTCTATGCTTCTGAAACAGCAAGTTGAGGCTGAATTGTCCCATCCTTCACGTTTCAGCCATGGTCCAGTGATAATCACACCCTCGTGATCCCTTCCTTTGATTATATCAACAGAATCTTAACCAGGTTCTCTGTGCCTCTAATCTGGTCCCTTTCAAACTTCTAAGGTGATCTGTCTAAAATAACAGTGCTCTTGTGATTACCCACAAGCTACAGAATGAGGTTTAAATTCTGTAATGGAGTCCACATGACCCTCCACATTCTAGCATCTTTCCATCCCTCTAGATCCAAGTCTAGCTCCAAGTACATCTCTTGCTGTGTGTATTATCTTCCAACAGCTCTGTGTATTCTCACAAATTAACAGTTTTACTTAAAAAAAAATGCATGCTTTCCCATGTACTCTCTGCCTGGAGTATATTTTCCTAGACTTTAATTGCATCCTTTAAGTAAGATACCGTATTAAGTAAGTTTAAGTAAGACACATGTCAATTCCTCCAGCCTATTCCCTAAGCCTGGATGAAATGCCCTCTCTCATTACCCTCAAAGTATCTATTTTATGTATGCCCTGGCATATTAATTGCATTTCACTTAAACTATCTTCTTAATACTTGAGATGTCTTTGATGGCAGAATATGTAATATGTATACGTTTCCCCAGTCCTTTCCAAGGCACTTGTCCTTTAAAAGGCACTCCATGATATTTATTGAATGGATGAATAAGTGATTCAGCGAATGAATAGTTGCATAGGGGCAGCAAAACTCTCAAGAAATTGACCCTTGAAATATGCTCAGTAACCTCTTTCATGAAAGTCTAAAACCTCATTCAGCCCAAAGACACGAAGCTAGTTATGCGGCCCTTGTGTTTCTTTCACCCAGAGACAATGAATCATACCGAATTACAGCTCTTAAGACCTTACAGCAAATGCAAAATGCCCTGTAGGACATTCGTCTTTCATATCGCATTATATTTTTAAATGATAATTGTTGTCATAAATGTTCTTACCCACATTTCAGCTAGTTAAAAATTTTGCCTGCCTCCATAAAATGAAAGATGCCAGATTGTTTACAGATGAATTAATCATGACATTATCCCTGGAACTTTTAAATTACATCAATTACATTGCATTTAGCATCACAAATAACCTGCATATTAAACGAATGGAATCTTTTCTCCTATTAATAAAGATTAAATCATTAACTACCACTGCTTGAATAGTAATGTGTCTGCAGTCAATGGCTCCCAGGACAGATAAGAAATCTTGCTCTGTCACAAAATATATGCCATCCTTTTAGGAGCACCGTCAATCTTTATGGAATTTGGGAACATTTGTTTTCTTTAGGAGTTCATCTATGAATTGATTATAACATTTAGATGTGGTAGGCTGCCTAACGCTGAGAGCTCAGGAGAGCTGTGGCAAATAATTCCACATTAAAGAATCCAATGCTTGGGCATCTTGGTGAGACAAAAGACAAGCTTGGCTTTTCAGTTTCCAACTTAACTTTTCAGATACTTAAAATATTTGGATTTAGTTGGTCAATGTGTTTCAAATTGTCACTTGCTAGTGTCTGAGGCAGGTCAGGCAAAGCCATAATTTGTAGTGACTCCTATGAATCATGCATGCATATAAAATAAGATAAAAATAATTAAACGAAAACTTTGTTTACATATACTGTCTCAAAATGTTTGCTGAAGTTGCCTTTAATGCATTGTGCTAATTTAATTTTGTTACACTTTATATATTATAAAATGTTACAAACCAAATGTTACAAACCAAACCAAATTTCTCCTATCTATCCATAAATATGCTAAAAACAACAAAACAATTACAATATATAGCCAAAGCCTCTGCCACCATACCTAGCCTTAGCTTTCTTTCACTGGCGTATAATGGAGAACCAAAGGTTGTAATCTTAGGGCCTTGGAAGCTACCCCTGCCCACCATGGGCTGTTTCTTGCAGCCTTCAGATTCCCTTTGTACAACCATAGTGGACTTCTCAGCAGGAAAGGGAAAAGATCTAGTCTATTTGCAGCCTATAAAACCACAGCGACGTTATTAAGACTCTGGCAAAAGGCGAGCAAACACTAATTCACACACTCTCAGGGTGTGCCATAGGTGTTTAGGCCTTGTCAGTATCAAAGGATGGTTTGGGTGGATTTACTTCTACATAGTACCTTAATGTTTTCTTCTCATTTAGTAAGATGGACTTTTCCTAAGGTCTTTAAGAAAGCAAGCTATAAGCAGTCAAGGATATAAATCTAATATTGGTGAGCAGGTGCCACCTGCTATAGTGGGGAGACGATAGGTGCCAGTTTGCTCAAGCAATTTGTAGCCTTATGAGTGTTTTGGATTTTGAGCCATGTGAATCTAATGTCTATTCAAAACCTACATTAAAATGGTATTTAAAAACAATATGGAGAAAAACTACATGTCATAAAGAAGGGAATGGCTAAATATGTTATAGTATATTCATATTCTAAATATAATAATTCAAATTATTCTGTAAAGATTGTGAAATGCCATAAAAAACAATTATGCTATGTTAAGTGAATAAACTACATATGTATGTGAATGATATTATTATGACTACATTTTTAAATATAAGCATGGAAAACTGGAAGAACACAAATGAAAAATGTAAATAACAATTATATCAGTGAGATCACAGGTGGGAGTTTGCTGAATTCTACTTTTCTTCATTTTTGTCATTTTCTTGAATAATGACACATAGTTTCCATAATGTAAACCTCCAAAATGAAGGCTTAAATTCTACTTTGATTGTTGCACATTTATTAAATAAAACTCAAAGAAACAATAATCAGAATGCCATCCATTATTTATTTAATTTTTTTAAATAAATAAAAATGTAAAATTTATTTAAAAGTGCCTTTCCTTTCCATTTGTTTTTTTCTGAGAGTGGTCACTATCTTGTACTCTGGATCAAGTACTTAGCATAGTTTCTGGCTTGTGGTGGGCACTCGATAGGTGCATGTTGAACACAAGTGAATAGAATCCGTGGGTAATACAGAAGCCATCAGAAAAAACTGCACGCATGCCCCATGAAAACTCTACAAAACAACATTTATCCACACCCATTTCCCCCTCTTTGTGTGTGAATGTATGTGTGTGTCCCTCTTCTCATTTAAGATAATCACTCAGTATCATGAATTCTATCACTGAAGGAACTCACTCCATCGACTCTACTCTCTCTCTCATTTGAACTCACTCTCTCTTTCATTCCGGTATCATTCTGGTTAGACATTACATGAATTTATAATTCTCCCATCTTAAAACAAATAGATAAACAAAACTCTTCCTCGAATCTCTAAATCTCCCTTCAACAGTCAGTCAGTGTTAATTTGGGTTCCCCTGAAAGCTGAAACTGAAGCAAATGCAGACTGCTTATTTGAGAGGTGATTTCGGTGAACAGGAAAGGAAAAAAGTTCAATAGAAGGGCATGATATCATGATCACCACTATGGGAACTTCTGAGAAGTAAAAAGAACGCTTTTCAGAGTTGTGTCTGGAGAACTGCTGGAACATTTATCCAGTAGCTCCTGCGTCCCAGAGGTTAAGGACGCTCCTGGGGAAGGTACCTCCTCTGAGCTGTAGAGACACGCTCATTCATTCAGCAGCAGAGCAGTCCCTCACAGCGTGGGAGAAGGCACTAGGCCAAAAGCTGTGCAACTCATAACATGCCCTGCCTAAGAGTAGGGCTCTGCTTGTTGTCCTCTCAGGCTGCTTCTATCTGGGTTCAAGGCAAACCGCTTCATAGGCCTGCTCATACCACCGCCAATTTGTTGGCAGAGATGGAGGGACATCAGTGTAGGATCACCAAACCTCACAGCATCAAGAATAGAGGAGCAATGGTTTAGGAAATAATATGGTGATCCAGGCTTATATTCCGCTGGCTTTTTGTAGTATTTGGCTCAATTATCCACTTTTTTCTTCTCAAAATACAATTTCCCTTTAATACCCCCATTGTTTTCCTGCATTTTTTTCCTGGAATTTCTTTGTTTGTTTTCTCTGTCTCCTTTGCAGATTCCTATTTTAAACCATGGAAATTCTTAGAATTCAGTCCTAGACTGTCTGCTCCTCACATTCCGTTCTTCCATTTCCAATGTTGCCTCCTTGTTCTCTAGTTTTATTTTCTTTCTACAATTACTTGTTGAATTCTTGTCTATATCACAAGCTTAAAATTTCCAAAGGACTATCTCTTTATTCAACCCATGACAAGGTGCACAAGAGGAGCACAGTAAATATGATTAATCAGAAATCCATGGTTTTTGGCCCCGCTGCTCTCTGGACTTGCCCAGTTGCCCTCAGGTGTGTAGTCATCTATTCTTGCAGGAAGAAGCCACAGGGAAAACAAGGCAGGTCTGTGATTCCCCAGCAGTATATACACAGCAACATTCTCAGAAAGTGCTAAAAGTCTAATGTAAGTAAGAATCTTTTTCACACACTACTATCAGCAATTAATGAAGTACAATTAAACCACTGCTAGCTATATTTTTGCTTATGAAAAAGATGGAACAAATCTATCTTTTACAAAAAATGAAAACATAATAAAAGTATTAAAAAGATATTTTCTGGGAAAAAATTGCTTTCTCATGTTTGCCTTTTATATATCATAAATAGAGAAAGGGGGGGACTTTAATACCCCACTTACAACAATGGACAGATCATCTAAACAGAAAATCAACAAAGAAACAATGGCTTTGAATGACACATTGGACCAGATGGAATTAATAGATATATTCACAACATTTCATCTGAAAGCAGTGGAATGCATATTATTTTCTAGTACATATGGAACATTCTCCAGAATAGATAACATACTAGGTCACAAATCAGGCCTCAACAAGTACAAAAAGATTGAGATCACACCATGCATATTTACTGACCATAGCACTATGAAACTTTAAATCAACCACAAGAAAAAAAATTGCAAAGACCACAAATATATGAAGGTAAAGAACGTCCCACTAAACAATGAATAGATTAACCATTAAATTAAAGACGTAATAAAGGGACACTTTGGTGGCTCAGTCAGTTAAACGTCCGACTTCAGCTCAGGTCATAATCTCACAGTTTGTGAGTTTGAACCCCGTGTCAGGCTCTGTACTGATAGATCAGAGCCTGGAGCCTGCTTTAGATTCTGTGTCTCCCCCTCTCTCTGCCCCTCCCATGCTCATGCTCTGTCTGTCTCTGTCTCTCAATAATAAATAAATGTTAAAAAATTTTTTAAAAAGAAGTAATAAAAAATACATGAAAACAAATGATAATGAAATCATAATTGTCTGAAACCTTTGGGATGTAGCAAAAGCAGTCATAAGAGGGAAGTATGTAGCAATACAGGCCTACTTCAAGAAGCAAATAAAATCTCAAATACACAGCCTAGCCTTACACCAAAGGATCTAGAAAAAGAACAGCAAATGAAGCTGAACTGAATGAACTGAACTGAAATAGGAAGACATCAAAATCTTAAACAGACCAATTACCAACAAAGAAATTGAATCAGTAATAAAAAATCTCTGAACAAAGAAAGTCCAGGGCCAGATGGCTTCCCAGGGGAACTCTACAAAACACTTAAAGAAGAGTTAATACCTAGTCTTCTCAAACTGTTCCAAAATATGGAAATGGAAGAAACCTTCTAAATTCATTTGACAAGGCCAGAATTACCTTGATTCCAAAACCAAAGACCCCACTAAAAAAAAGAAGTACAGGCTAATATATCTAATGAAAATGGATGCAAAAATTCTCAATAAGATACTAGCAAATCAAATCCAGTAGTACATTAAAAAAATCATTCACCATGATCAAGTGGGATTTATTCCTAAGCTGCAAAGATGGCCCAAATCAATCAATGTGATTTACCACACTAATAAAAGAAAGGAAGAACCATATGATCCTCTCAATAGATACAGAAAAAACATTTGACAGAGTACAGCACCCGTTCTTGATAAAAACCCTCAACAAAGTAAAGGTAGAAGGAGCATACCTCAACATCATAGAGGAAACTTACGTGAGACCCACAGCTAATATCATCCTCAATGGGGAAAAATTGAAAGCTTTTCCTCTATGGTCAGGAAGAAAAACGATGTTCACTCTTAGTACTGTTATTTAACATAGTACGAGAACCTAGACTCAGCAATCAGACAACAATATGGAATAAAAAGCATCCAAATTGGCAAGGAAGAAGTCAAATATTCCCTATTTTCAGATGGCATGGTACTGTATGTAGAAAACCTGAAAGATTCCATCAAAAAATTGCTAGAACTGATACATGAATTCAGTAAAGTCAACATACAATGTATACAAAATCAACGTACAGAAATCTGTTGCTTTTCTATATACAACAATGAAGCAGCAGAAAGAGAAATCAAGGAATCAATCCCATTTACAGTTGTACCAAAAACTATAAGATATGTAGGAATAAACCTGATCAAACAGGTGAAAGATCTGTACTCTGAAAACTACAGAACATTTATGAAAGAAATTAAAGAGGACACAAAGAAATGGAAAAACATTCCATGCTCATAGATTGGAAGAACAAATATTGTTAAAATGTCTACACAAGCCAAAGCAATCTACACATTTAATGCAATCCTTATCAAAATACCACTAGAATTTTTCACAGAACTAGAACAAACAATCTTATAATTTATATGGAACCAGAAAAGATTCCAAATAGCCAAAGCAATATTGAAGAAGAAAAGCAAGGCTGGAAGCATCACAGTTCCAGACTTCAAGTTATGTTACAAAGCTGTAGTGATCAAGACAGTACGGTACTGGCACAAAAACAGAGAAGTAAATCAAAAGAACAGAATAGAAACCCCAGAATGGACCCACAACTAAATGGTCAACTAATCTTCTACAAAACAGGAAAAAAATATCCAATGGAAAAAAGACAGTCTTTTCAACAAATGGTATTGGGAAAATGGACAACAACATGTAAAAGAATGAAACTGGACCTCTTTCTTACACGATACACAAAAATAAATTCAAAATGGATGAAAGACTAAAATGACCAGAAGCCATAAAAATCCTAGAGGAGAAGACAGGCAGTAATCTCTTTGACCTTGACCATAGCAACTTCTTACTAGACTCGTTGCAAGGGAAACCAAAGCAAAAATGAACTATTGGGACTTCATCAAGATAAAAATCTTCTGCACAGCAAAGAAAACAATCAACAAAACTAAAAGCAAATGATAGAATGGGAGAAGATATTTGCAAATAACATATTAGATAAAGGGTTAGTATCCAAAATCTATAAAGAACTTAATAAACTCCACACCCAAAACACAAATAATTCAGTTAAGAAATGAGCAGAAGACAAAAATAAACATTTAGCAAAAGAAGACATACAGATGGCTACAGACACATGAAAAGATGCTCAACATCATTTATGGCTCAGTAGGTAAAGCATCCGACTTTGGCTCAGGTCATGATCTCACAGTTTGTGGGTTCGAGCTCCGTGTCTGGTTCTGTGCTGGTGGCTCGGAGACTGCTTCAAATTTTGCGCCTCCCTCTCTCTCTCTGCCCCCTCCCCTGCTTGCACTCTGTCTCTCTCTCTCTCTCTCTCTCTCTCTCTCAAAATGAAATAAACATTTAAAACAATTTAAAAAAAACTACAATGAGATATCACCAAAAATCCTGTCAGAATAGCTAAAATTAACACCACAAGAAAAAACAGATGTTGGAGAGAAAGAGGAACACTCTTGCACTGTTGTCGGGAATGCAAACTGGTGCAGCCACTGTGGAAAACCTTAGGGAGGTTCCTCAAAAACTTAAAAATAGAACTACCCTATAATCTAGCAATTTCACTACTAGGTATTTAGCTAAAGTATACAAAAATACTGATCCAAAGGGACACATGTACCCCAATGTATATAGCTGCATTATCAAAAATAGCTGCATCATGGAAAGAACCCAAAAATCCACTGACTGATGAATAAGTAAGAGGATATGGTATATACACACAATGGATACATAATAGCATCACAATAAATGAAATCTTGCCATTTGCAACAATGTGGATGGAGCTGGAATGTATTATGCTAAGTGAAATAAGTCAGTCACAGAAAGACAAATAACATGATTTCACTTATATGTGGGATCTAAGAAATTAAAGTTAAACATAGTTGAAGAAAAAAAGAAAGGAAAACCATAAAACAGACTCTGAACTGTAGAGAACTGAGGGTTGATGGAGGGAGGTAGGCAGAGGATGGGTTAAATGGACAATGAGTGTTAAGGAGGACAGTTGTTGTGATGAGCACTGGGTGTTATATGTAAGTGATAAATCACTAAATTCTATTCCTGAAACTAATATTACACTATATGTTAACGAACTGGAATTCAAATAAAAACTCGAAACTATATATATATATATATATATATATATATATATATTCTGAGAGTTGGCTGGGCAAACAAAAAAAAAACAAATTATATATATATATTATATATATATATATATATATACACACACACACACACACACAATAAATAAAGGAAACCCAGCTAGGGAAGCGAAATTTCTGGTCAGTTAAGAAACAATCAGTTCCACCCGAAAGAAAAACATCTCTTTTGACACCTCCCTTCATTGTGATAAATCATTTGCCTTGGAGAAGTGATGTTCACAAGGTAAAAAATTAATTATATTCAAGTGTGCAAATGTCCTGAGTGAACGGACTAAGGTAACATTCTAATTTTTTTCCTAAACAAATGTAATATCTTGATGAGTACACAGAAATACATATAGGAAGGTAAATTTTAAATATTTTGTGAGAAAGTTTAATTGTGTCTAATTAATTTAGAATATTATGTTTAATGACTTATGTCTCTAATTTAGAATATTATGTTTAATTACTTACAGAAAACAGCAAACTCAAAGCCACCAATGGACTATTTGTGTATATGAAAGCAGAGTCTAGAAATAGCTAAGCCAACATTAATATTGTTGTCATGATTTATTAATTTAATGTACTAATGATTCATTAAAATTCTTCTAACCAGCCTCTGTCATCAATCAACAAATATTTACAAAACAGCTATTAGGTATGTGCATGCTCCAACTCTGTGATAAAATAATATAGAAAGGAAAATACAAGACCGAATTAATCCTGGATAAGAAACTAATGCAAAATTTTGAATTATTTGGCTTCGGTATAGGCAATCTGTGATGTTAGAAAAAAAATTAAAAGACCAAATGGCTTTATGGTTGGCTTACTTCACGTTTCTTCAGAGATATTCAGAAACAAAGTTGCTAATTAATGCAGTAGCCATGCAACAAATAAACGAGATTGAATAAAGGAGGGAAAAACAATAAACGTATATTCTCTAATTCTGAAGAAATCCTCAGTTTCTTAAAAAAATTATTGTTTTGACTCCATTTTTGTTATGACAAAAATAATGAGACTTTTGCCTCCCAATTTAGGTTTCATATTTTGCCTTGAGACTACCTTAAAGACCGACTTTTGTTTCAAGGGACATGAGGAGAAGACATTTTAAGACATAAAGGACCCAAGCCTATAATTGAAGTTTCTCCATACAAAATGATTTTAATACTGATTTCTCTTCCAAAAGTATCTTTACTTGAAATATTCCAAGAAAAACTTTCCTTGCTTTCTTTTAGGTTTATTTATTTATTTTGAAGGAGTGAGAGAGAGAGAGAGAGAGAGAGAGGGAGAAAAAGAATCCCAAGCAGGCTCTGCCCTGTCAGCGTGGAGCCCCACTGGGGGTAGATCCCACAAACTGTGAGATCAGGATCTGAGCTGAAATCAAGAGTTAAATGCCTAACTGACTGAGCCACTCAGCCAGACCTTTACTTTCTTTGTAGATTATATCCTTATATTCAAAACAAAAGAATAACAGTATATTAGATGAAAACATTAATTTAATCTCTACCCTATCCATGTAAATATGTTATAATAATATAAATATCTTCCAAAAGAGCACAGACTTATGATTTAAAGATGTTTTATGTTTACTTAGAATAAATGTTTGATCTTCTTAATATTTGTTATATAGATAATGAAACATCCTAAACCATGAGCCTATACTTTGTAGTGTAATCAATAGAGAGAATTACCAGCTAACTTAAATAGCAAAATTTCCAATGTGAACCATTCTATGCCTGTGCCAGATATTCCTGGCAATGCTTCTTCCATCTGTAAATAAATAGAATTGGCAGGATTGTTACTAAGGAAGAACAGTAAGACAAGGCTCTGTTACAGTAATGGGAGGAAAAAACATAAAGCATAAAAATGTTCCTAGTATCTTGATCTTGCACCAACTCATAAGAGCATTTGCCATTGGGTGCCCCAAAGGAGAAAAGAAAAGGTGTAATTGCATATCATCACTGTGATGTGATAACCTTTAGATGTGTCAATTTGGCTAAGCTACAATCTACAATTTTCAATCAAATACTAATCCAGGTGTTGCTGTGAAGGTATTTTGTAGATATAATTATAGTCCATAATCAATTAACTTTAAGAAAGGGAGATTATCCTAGATAGTTCCTTACCTGTTTATGATATATAAAAGTCAAACATGAGAAAGCAATTATCTTAGATAATCTGGGTGGACCTGATTCGATCCAGCGAAATGCCTTAAAATCATTTCTAAAACTTCCCTGATAAAGAAATTTCATCTGCAGACAGCTTCAGCCAAAGCATAAGAGTTTCAGTCTGCCCTATGGATTTTGAATTTGCCCAGCCAACTCTCAGACATGCTTAAACCAATTCCTTGCAATAAATCTTTTAATATGTATCTTCTATTGGTTCTGCTTCTCTGGCTGAACCTCTGACAATTCTCCATTATCTTGGCTGTAAAGGAGCAAATCAGTCACCTCAAGGAAAAGAAGTAGTCACCTCAAGGAAAAGAGCTGGTGGTTTCCAGGGGCTTTGACATAGGACAAGACACATTCTGCCTTGTAACATAGAACTTCAAGCTTAACTTGAAACTTAGCTCGAAACTGTTCAAGGAGAAAGAACACTAGAAGACTAAAAAAAATAGTCTCAGTAATGTTTAATAATTTTTCAATGTTATCTTAAGTGAAAAAAAAAGAGGGGAACTTTCTTGAAAAATCTTTCTGACTGATGTCTCTATAGAATTCTGGACCTTTTACTCATTCATTTATAACAACTAACCTATTCATTTATTCGGGGTCTGGCAAGGAGAAAGACAATTCTCCTGAACTCAGGTCAATAAGTCCTTGAAAGTCTTTCCATTTTCAAAAACGTAGGTGACCTTACATATTTAAAAGGAATTTATTTTCTACACGGATTATTTATATTCAATCACTGAATTTCTTTGAATAAACAATTGCTCTACTGTTTATCATCTTATGCTTAAATTGATTTTTCACACACATGTGTATTGATATCTATGTGAATATACATATGGTTATGCAAGTTAGCACATATATGTAGTTGAGAAATTATGCTAGAGTTAAGGATTGCGTGTGCCTTCATGATTATGTTCTCTGTCATAAAGCCCATGACCAAGGTACAGATAATAAACTGATTTATACATATGAAAATATTTTAAATCTCATTGCACCTGTCTTATAATATCCCTTTCTCAGGACTAATGATATAAAAATTCAGGATTAAGGATCAAAGCCCATAAATCATAAACAAAATGATGCCTGTTTTTCTTCTTATAAATCATTTTTCTGAAACCACAAAGTACAACAGTGCGCTCCATCAATCCATCATGCCTGAAGCTAAATACAACATTAGTTTCCAAAGATGTGCACGGTTTCAGTATTCAGCAAAAGTTCCTTAGTTTTCTTCACAGGTATTTGAGAGTTAAATCATCAGTGAGGTAGTAAGTGAAAGGAATTTATTAGAACATCTTAATTTTTATTTTAATGAGGAAAAAAGTAAAGCAGATAGGTAGTCCACTGCTCTGTTAAATGTAAGTGCCCCAAACTGGGGATCTTGTTGTTGTTATAAAAAAGCAAAGTTAGTAACAAAGCAACATTTCCTAAGGAAACTATAATGATAGGGACTGAAGGCCCCAAACTATACTTAACTCTTAACATATTTTAAGTATAGAATAAATAATTCTAGCCTGGGTTTGTAGCCTGGGAAATAAGAATCTTGAAGTTTAGAAAGGAGAAAGGGGAAGAGAGTGGTGTGAGAGAAAAGGGAGAGGAGACAGGAGAATGAGGTGGAGGGGAAACTAATTGTCAGTTCCTAAAGGTTGACCTAACCTTAAGAAGCAACTGAGAATTTCTTTTATTTCTACCCCCTGCCTCTTCCCTGATCCCTTTGCCCATTTTCCCAGGCCTCCAAGTGACTCCCCTTTTCTAATTATGAACACTGCCCTCCAGCCACTTCCAAATTTAGCTTTCTAAACTATACAGATCATACACCTCTAAGTGGCAATGCCTGCTAAAGTCTCAAAATCAGTGACTTCAAAAGGGCATTGGAACTGTAATAATAAAAAAAAATTAAGACAGAATCTTTGGGTAGAGGAAGATACCCACAACGTAACTTGGCACAGCCCATAAGCCACTTACATATTCATTCGTTCATTTTGTTTATTGAATAAACATTTAAGCTTTTCCCTTGATGGGTCATGCCAGTTTTCTTCTCCTTCCAGTGTCTTGACTTCTACCGTAGAGCCTTACAGACTCCAAAAATCTCCCGGTTTTAGTGTTGGCTCTGTTTGCTTATTTGTCTCCACAATGGCTCATATGTTAGTGAAAGCAGGGGCTCCGACTGGTGGAAGCTGATGAGGTGCAATAATCTGTACAGACGGGTCGCGAAGAACTTCATCTGTTACTCTCCATTAATGTACGCTCCTGGCAAATTAACTGGGTCAGAAGACTTACATAAAAATTTAATTAACTGGTTAATCAGGTGGACAAAGATCAAGCTGGATATTTAAAAACCTGGAAGGAAAAGCAAATTAATTACTTCAGTGGACTCCCTATCAAAGAGCTACTAATTCCTTTAACCGGATTGAGTTCATTGGGCCCCAATATTCCTGCCACTCAAGAGACAAAAGACCCCAGTTCCCCATGAGTGATGTGTGTGGAAGAGAATTTGTGAAACAAACTGCATTTATGAACTAATGATGACTTTATCGCTGTTACTAATCAAACCAATCTACAACTGCTAATCAGAATTTCTGCTGCGCTGTTTGCAATCAGATCCTACCTAGCCAAGATTACAAGAAATTACCTAAGTCCCTGATACGGGTTGCTCATACAAAAAAAAAAACAAAAAAAAACAAAAAACAATTGCACTGATTTTAATAGTCTAATATTAGAAAGTGTGTATTTATTCAAAAAAATTCAAATCACACTCAATTTTGAGAAATTATTTGAGGAGACTTAAGGTCTTACTTTACAATGTTA
Organism: Panthera uncia; assembly: GCF_023721935.1. Taxonomy (NCBI): domain Eukaryota; kingdom Metazoa; phylum Chordata; class Mammalia; order Carnivora; family Felidae; genus Panthera; species Panthera uncia. Next base: position 51,368,505 of record NC_064813.1, read on the forward strand.
TTATTTTATTTCAAGCATTGTATCAATAAATTCAACAGAAGAATTTTCAGCCAAGAGGAGAAAGAATAAACAAAAAATATAAAATAAATCAGACGTGGCTTTGCAGATTTTCTTCCAGGCTTTCTAATTATGTGTTATTCCATCTTTATAGTCGTGCAGAAAATTCAAGTGTGGTAAAAATTGCCTCATCAGTTTGTCTGATTGGAAGAACTAATTTAGGCTGAATAGGAATATGTTCTCAGAAAAAGAGTGATGACCTTGAACAGCGTGATATTACATACACGTTTTTGTTGAAGAGTTTCTAAGTAATTTTCAATTACAACACATTCAGTTCTATATAAAATCATGTTTTTGTCTGATCATATTTATTCAAAGAATTTATATTGTTAAGGGATAAGTACATTTCAAAATGTAAGAGTGTATTATACAAAATGTTCAACAACATGAAAATAAGTAGCTTCATGTATTAGCTTGTGTTCATTCTATAGATAATTCTGAGTGTCTACCAGGTGACAGTATTCAGTATTCTACTTGAGTGTCTTCTAGGTGACAGACACTGAGAAAACGAAAGCAAATAAGACAAACATGTCTGTCCTACTGAAGCTTAACGAATTAGCTTAATTACAAAAACTAGCAATGGACAATTTAAGTGGCATGTTTCAGATAGTAGCTTGTAGTGATGGTCTTTTTCTAGACAATGAAATGTATTACGCTACTGTTAATTTCTTTTTTTGAGTAAACCCATCCAATGACACTGGCTGATTTCACCTCAAAATTATTTAAGAAGATGCAGAAATTTATCTTAACACCATGTTAAAGAAACATTTTTTTTAAATGAAAGAGTCAAAAATTCTCTCATTTTCCAGATATGATGTTTATACATAAATATCAGGAACTGAACCAAATTGCTACAATTATGACTTAAAATTGTTAGAAACATTAAATACAGAACTAAAAACCAAATTCATTCAAATTGAGGAAGTGTCTGAATTTCAATGTAGGTAATGCATTGCTTTTTCTGTTTATCATTCCATTAGCATGGAATAAATACAGTCCTTATAAATTCACTACTTCTTGTCAGAATTATTTAAATAAACAGCTAGGCAACTTTTTTTCATATATATTCCTTGTCAATTGCAATATTTGTCTCCTCAGTTTTGTCTTGTACTACTCACACGTTATCTTCTAAAAATGCAAACTTATTTTCTGCTAAGAAATATTTGTGAAATTTTCAAAACCTGTAAGAACAATGACAAAATTTTCACCTTGAATTCAAAGTTGCTCACAATCTGACCACAACCTAATTTTCTCAGAATTTTCTCAGAATTTCTCTCAGAATTTCCCCTCTTCAGAAATGATGTAGAAGACTGAAAATGCCCTGGCCTAAAAGTCAGATGATCTTTGTTTTATTTCTTTCTTTTTCTTTTTAACTTTTGTAAATGTTTATTTTTGAGAGAAAGAGAGAGGGAGAGACAGAGTGCAAGCAGGGGAGAGGCAGAGAGAGAGGGAGACACAGAATCCGAAGCAGGCTCCAGGCTCTGAGCTGTCAGCACAGAGCCCGATGCACGGCTTGAACCCACGAGCCATGAGATCATGACCCGAGCTGAAGTCGGACGCCCAACTGAGACACCCAGGCTCCCCCTCTTTCTTTTATTTCTGATTGTGCCACTAACTCTTTGAATTAACTCTCTTCCTCCCCTTCCTCTCCTCTTTCTTGCTCTTAAACTTTTCATCAACATTACCATTCAAGTGAAATCTAATATTTAACTCCTCATAGAGAAGAGGTATAAACTGAGCTTTTTTGGATGTTGTTTGGCAAGACAGTAGAGTCCTACTGGCTTGTACACCCCCATCCCTTCCTGGTCTTCTCTGAAATGCCTTAGGAAAAAACCTTAGGACTCCACTGAAAACATGAAAACTCTTGGCCTAACTGATCTCTAATATTCCAAGAAAATTTCCTTTCCTGTCTTCTAAAACAAGTTTCATCAATTATTCTACTAGACTTTTACCTCCTTAGTTAAAGCTACCTTGAAAGATGCAATCCAAAGATATTTTTTCCTTCTTATCAACTCAACATATTCTATCATATTCTGCTATAAAGCATTTTCAAAAATATGTGTAGTAAACACCAATTCTGTTAGCTATTAACAGTTAGGGAGAGAGAGAGAAAGAGAGAAGGAAATAACACAATCTAGGTTGAAATAACTTTGGGAACTATTCATGTAGTCTGGATATATCTGGAGTCTTATTTTAAGACCTCTCAAAGATTTTTTTGTTGTGATTAAGATTTTATATGATGAAGATTTAGTGTAGTTCTAGCTATCATGTTCATCGGGCTGCTTCTCATTACCTTTTTTTCCTTCCCTAAAACCTTTATTTTTTTTCAGTTTTTTGTTTAAATTCCATTTAGCTAACATATAGTGTAATATTAGTGTCAGGTGTACAATATAGTGATACAACACTTCCAGACCACACCGGGTGCACGTCATCACCAGTGTGCTCCTTCATCCCCATCATCTATTTAACCCAGCCTCCCACCCACCTCCCCTCTGGTAACCATCAGTGTGTTCTCATTATCTGAATGCCCTGGACATTAGCTTTTAGACAGGATCTTGTTCTTTTATTATTTTTATTATTAACAGTGTAGTGATTAAGAAGCAGGTTATGTTTCCTTTTAATATCCTTACACCTAATTGTCCACAACCTTTCTATATGTGTATGGTAGACTAATAAAAATTTGGGTATTGAATATTATCTTATGGACATAACAGCAACATTAGCAATTAAAAATATAATATTTGATATCCCCATTCTTTTAGCTCATTAACCCTGCTTATGTCTGGGGATTATCTCAATGGACACTGTGACAGATCAAATACATTTCTTGCTATTCCTCCAGCTAAGTATAGAGTCCTACTTCCCTCCCCTGGATTCTGGTTTAGCTTTCATGACTTCCTTTATGGCAAAATGATACTATCCCAGTTCTAGGTTTACTACCCTATATAAGACCACTGGAAGTTTCCACCATTTCTCTTTGAGCCCTCAGACTCCATGTAAGAATTCCAACTACCCGTATTGCATGGACTCCCTCGGAGCCTGCTGAGAGACTTCATGGGGGTGCTCTTTTGGCAGCTCTGAGTAACCAGCCAACAGGGAGTGTCAGCAATCATTCCAATCTATCCTTCAGATGACCTGGATCCAAGCTGCTATCTGCCTGCAACTGATCACAAGACTCCGAGAGAAAACTGCCAGGCTGAAAGCAGCCAAACCAGAGAACCAGGAGAAATAATAAATTGTGGGTTTTTTATGGTTTTATTTTATTTTTGAGAGAAAGACAGAGAGCGAACAAGGGAGGGGCAGAGAGAGAGGGAGACACAGAATCTGAAGCAGGCTCCAGGCTCTGAGCTGTCAGCACAGAGCCTGACGTGGGGCCCGAACTCACAGACTGTGAGATCACGTCCTGAGCCACAGTCGGACATTTAACCGACTGAGCCACCCTGGCACACCTAATAAATTGTTTTTTTAAGCCACTTAGTTATGGGGTGGTTTTTGCACAACAATGGGGTAACTGGAACAGTTATCATTCTCATACCCCCATACTATTATATCGATATTAACCAATATCTTTTATAACTCATATTTTTATTCAGATTTTTCGGTACGTGTTTCTTTTGATAATCATATAACTCAGACAAAGGACTAGCAGTCATTTATAAAGTAGTTCTTTTAAATAAGGAATTGAAGAAATCCAAATATGTAGGAGGCAAAGAGCTACAAAGCTATGCATGTACACATGACACGAAAGATTATGGTATTATATTTCGTAGTCTTGCATGGGTAGATTATACTGGTTCTCCATCACGTCATTTTCCTAAACAAAAGATCTTAATAATACTCTAAACATCTGAAACAAAATTTTTTTCAATGAGATATGAGGATGGTTTTATTGTTGCAAAATACTGAAATGCATTTAAAAAGTCAGGAAGACTTCTAACTCAAAATTATTTACCAGAGTTTTTCATAAGCAGATAAATGAATATTATTGTAAAACTTCAAAATTACAGAATAATACACATGGATTGAAGTTTTAGATCTTTAAAACTTTATAAAAGTGAGAGTTGTTATATATAAGTGTAATCATTAAAGAATAATGAATTTCAATTATAAATCTTCTAATCTAATTATTAGATGAAATTATAAACTTTTTCCCCTACATTTTATAAAGTAGAGGGATTCTTCACATTTGTTTTACAAACCACTGATGTGGTCTTTGGATGGACATGACATGTAAGTCCTTACAATCCTGTGCTCATGTGAATATGTCTATTATCTGAGTAGAGGATCCATGTCTCAAAGAAAAGAAGCCCTGGCAGCTTTAAAAATTATAATTAATTTTTAAAAAGACTTATTTTAAAGCCAAAGAGACCTAAAAGGTCACCAGAGTAAAACTGTATATTGGAATAGATTACAGGACGGCTTAATTCCTGTTGAAATCCTATCTTTCCATATTATAGAAGTCTCTCCCCCGGGACTGGCCATACTACTGTACCTTCCTGTAGATGCATGTAGAGTATTTATTTCTCTACCATCCTGTGCTTCCCACTATTCCAGTAGCCTGCAGTGTTCCTTGCCTATGTAGCTCTGCTTTGTCTAATAGATGAGGCAGAGAAGGAAAACTTCCATTTTTTCTATTTATACACTATAATGTTGATCAGTTGAAAGACAAAGTGAATTCAGTCAATGTGTCCTGAATATATATGTGACATGGAATGGATGATGTGGTACATTTTGTCAGAAATGGCTACATTTGGTCAAAAATGGAGGTTTGTCAATTGTAACAAACGTACCCCTCTGGTAAGAGATGTAGATAGCAAGGGAGGCTATTTATGTGGGGGTGGGGGGAGGGAGGGGTATAAGAGAAATCCCCGAATCTTCCCCTGAGACTTGCTGGGAACTTAAAACTGCTTTAAGGAAATGCATTTTTTTTAAAAGTCGCATTGTATACCTTATATACACAATTTATAATTTGTCAATTATACCTTAATAAAACTTGAAAAAATTACCACAAAAGTTTAACTGCAAAGAAATTCCTGCCTAAAATAATTTTTATGCTAAAAACATGTCTAAAAGTGATTATAAGTGTTATTACTGACAGTATTGTTTCAGCAAAGAATACTGATATCCATTTGTTGGGAATTTTATAGACATTATTATATATACATTCAATGGGCAGCAAATATTTCCTTTTACTCCATACTAATGCTGGGAGAGTGGGTGTGTATACTCACATATACATTCAACTATATTTAACTTATCCATAAAGAACATGAACACATTAAGTAATTAATGCCTGTCACTTACTTTGAGTGAATACCATTTGAGTCAAATGCTATATCTGTGGTAAGTAATAATAATAATAATCAAGATAATGGGCTGTCCAATTATGTAGGTTATTTGCTAGCAGTTTTAAAGCATACTTTATATTTACCCAGAGTGTAGAGATTTATTTTTTTTCTGAAAAAAGAAGACAAGCATTCAATTTAAAAGAAAACATTTTTACATGTGAGAGACATACTGATTTCTAGAATGATTCTAAAATTGTCTAATGCCCTTGGCACAATCAATCAAGCTGTAGTCAATATGCTAAAGACAAGTGAAGAGCCTACTGCTTCATGTTTCCTTCAGTCAGTTCTCTCAGGATTAAGAAATATTCCAATTCACTCCCCCGTGAAAAAAAGCCATCTTATTTTCCAGATCACCTGGTTCTTCCAAAATCCTCTCATGCCTTCTATAAGTTGCCATAACTGTAGGACACTTCCTGACCATAAGACTCATTTTATTTCATGAATAATTCAGAATGGCTCTGAAATATTATTGGGGGGAAAGAATTAAGCCAACAGGCCAGGAATCTAGTCATTGTCCTGTGGGAGACGGGAAAGATACTGGGAAGGAGAGGAAGCAGATGACATAATTCCCTTGTCAACTGGACTTTTTCAAGTAAGAAAACTAATGATATTTGCTAGGAGAAAGATTCATTACCTTTAAAATTCCTTTAGAAAGTTGGTTCTGGCTAAAGATTACTTAGATTAAAAAAACCCTGTGTCAATGATGCAAGCTTCCCTGGAGAATATTACCTAAGTCATACAACTCTGGGCTATAACTCAGTACAGCTGGAAGATTCTTTCCAGTAAGAGTAACCCCACACACCACAAACATCATGTGCAACATGGGAAAGCAGGACCTAGTAAGCTGTTCTTGATGTGGCGACCCCTTTCTGCTTCATGTGTGATTATTGACTGCCTGTGATCTTGACATCATTGAGTAAAGTCTGATAGCGGGTTAGATCTAGAACTTGACAACTCCAGTCTACCTCTTTTTCTTTCCTTTCTGAATTTTCTGCTACCAAAGTCCATATCACAAAATTTACATATATTTTCTCTTATTTTTATATGCAACTATATTATATTCATACATATCTTATTCCATTCTGTCTTTTAAAATAAATTTTATTAAATGTTTTTACAAACGCTATAGGATATATAATGAGACCAACATATCTTTTTTCAAAAAATCCTCTAAAAATCCCCTTGTTCTGGTGGATAATCAAGGATTAAAACCCTGGGCAAGATGGATGTCACATACTCAAGAAGGACATGCTGCGGTAAGGTCAGGCTGCCAAGTGCCCCATTCCAGGCTTCCCCCAACTTGCAGGGTCTCCCACCCACAAAGAAGGAAGTCCTGCTGTGGAAGCTGGTGGCCTTGCTGGAAGAAGAGGCAGAAGTCATCAACCAGAAGGAGGGAATCCTGGCTATTTCACCCATTGACTGGAACTTACCCCTGGACTGAGATCCTCCTCAGAAGCTGCTATAAGTTAGACTTCATGTCTCTATGCTCTTTGTGTGATTTTCCAAGCCTTCCTATTTCACTCAGGGTTGTGGGATGGTGGCTGCCCTTCTCTTTGTTTTTGCCAAAAAGAAATTATGTAATTTTTTTTCATATTAAGAGCCTTTTCAAGTAAAAAAAAAAAAAAAGATGGATGCTAGGTAAACACTACTTGTGTTATTAACCACACAAGCAAAACTAATGGGTATTTATTTCAACGCTGTTTTCAATGCCACAAGTCCTTAATAGTAGTCACTGATTCTAGTTTCTTCTATTTGCCTTGCAAGCTCTGCACCCTGTGAATCACAGTTTTATTATCTGACTTCTTACCTTAAAACCTTTAGTGACTCACCCCTGCTTACTGTGTAAAGTCTAAACTTCAGATTATAGCCATAAGGTATTTAACACTGTGATCTCAGTTATCTGGAAAGAGGATATTATAAGTCTTTCCATATAACCTTATTATACCAAACTATTTAGTGCACTATCAAGGCTGAGTTCCAATTTTCATGTCCGTGTGTCTCCATATAGTCATGACTGATGCCAGAGTGTTTAATTGTAAAGGATGTGCACTGCACAAGGGTACCATATTTAAAGAGGGTGCTATGCACTTCAAAAACAGCATGGTAAATGTCTTGCTCTAACAACACGAGTTATGTTACAACAATTTTCTGAAAGATAAAAGTTAAATTCCTGAGGAAGAATTACCTTCAGGAGGAGCTGATGACAGCTTGCATGTCAACAGTTGCCAGACCTTTCAGATCAGGGCTCTGATACTAACTGGATCTCTGCTACATCTCTTGGATCTGATTGCTAAATGGAGGTTTCAAATGGGTTCAGCTCAAGTTTTCAAACCACATTATTTATGTTCTATATCCCTATGCAGAGTCATTGTTGGTTGAATCATCTGTTGACTAAAGAAATCTACTCACCACTCAGAAGGGACTTTAGGAAGAAATTTCTGAGAAAGAGATATGGATGGAAGCAGATGTAAAAGATATCATAGACCTTCAGGCTTAATATTCTTTACTATGTTCCCCTCTCTGCCTACAATAGCTTTCGTTCACTGGTTAACAGTGTCAAAGATAGCCCTTCTATCTTTAAATTTTCATAACTGTGATCACAGTCTGAGACGATGGCTTTCTCTCAATGTGTATTTCAATCCATTGGAAAAGAGCTACTCTGGTCAGAACAGGTCATATACCTATACCTCTCTTTGGAAATATCAAACCATCTTAATTAACAACTCCATCAGAATCACATGAAATTGAGAAAGTGCTTTTTCTGCAAAGAAATTGTGGAAATAAAAAGAAAAAAAATAGTGGATGCCTTCTATCCCATGACTTCTCATCAGCCACAAATACCCTTTCTTGGCATTCACATAATTTAAAAAATTCCCAGCATAAGGAAATACAGATATCCCATTCATTAAAAAAATAATCTCACTTATCCTTTCCAGCCTTTCCAGCCAGGTCCAGATGGGGCCTTCAGATCCAATACTTTGTGAACTATTGAATAAATAGTTTGTGGAACTAAAGAATATATTTAACCACCACAAAACACTGAGTACACACTGATGACATGAAACAGATAAGCATCCCACAAAGCTTGTATTTAGAAAGGGGAAGAAAGAAAAACCACATGTAAGGCGTCTCTCGTACTCCTGGGACATGGAATGCAAAGACACCCTTCCAAGGCAGTGAAATGAGTTCTTTGGTTGACCAGTCTCACTACTCATGATTCTCTGGAAAATTCACCCTTCTATTGGCCTTCCTATTCATATGTGGAAGGGAAATTGGACAACTATTCTGCTTGAGTATTCTGTTCTTATGGAGTTGGTTTCAAACCTTAGGAGTAAACAATCATGAGTAGTTTCTCAGCTAGCTTGGGATTTCCCTGGTTAAAAAAAAAATGCTGGCAAGTTTGCATTCTCTCTACCTCCCCAGTCAAGTAACCAAACCTAGAAATCTTGTTCAAAGTTGATCCATCTGGATTTAGCAGTTCTCTCCCTTAGCAACAGGCTTTGGTTCTCTACCCCCAACCTTGGTCTATATCTTGACAACCTCCCTCCAGGCCGCTGTCCCTAAACTAATGGCTGAAATATGGACTAAATGCATTCTACCTGACACCACAGGGCTAAATCCCAGTGGGTGAATCTATACAATGTGATGGTAATTAATTTGATCAGAAAGAGAAGGTAAGATGGGTAGTTTTCACATAAAACCAAAGGATCTAGGTGTCTTCCATTTCCCCAGTGGCTTTTCTAAATGTGTTTCCTGCTTCCCACCTTGCCAGGGGCAGAGGCTCCTGCTAGTGCAATCTCCCACTATGCAGGATTATCTGTTTCTCAGTCATCGTGCAGCAGTGGCCATAGGAAATTGTAGTCTCTTATCTGTCTTCTTCTGGTCAGGCCAGTGGAGACTGAAGCTTAGACCTCTCTTCCCCCATACTTTTGCTATAGGCTGCAGGCATTAGACAGTAGTTCTTAGGTAGTTTTACAGTAAGCGTTTATACTACAAGCTTCTTTGCTGCAAGCATTTCTACATTTTTGCCACATAACTAATGGTCCATAAGACAATCTGCCATAAAATAAAAAATTAACTGGTTGACAGGTTGATTTGACAGTTTGTTGGTTTTATCAACGGGCTGACAGTTTAGTTTCCTTTCTCCATTGACTCAGTACTTCCATTCTTATATAAATCTTAGCCCTTATAGCAGTCTATACAGTGGCACAGAGTTTTGAACCCTTGTGTCCCATAAGACTTTGGAACATCTATTAACAGACACATGATATGCCAACAACAAACAACGGTGTATAAAGATTTCACAATACAATACAAAACTCAGTCACAGGGATGCATCCTAGTATTTGGAAATTGATACTCACTTAATGAAGGAAGAAATTTCAGCAAAAAAAGAAAGTGTGATGCCAAATGAAGAAACAAATCAACAAACAAAATAAAAATGTATAACACTATCAACATTGTGAAGACAAGTGCTTAGGTAAAATCCACAAAATAAAAATATGTTATTTGCACAGTATTGCCATAAATCTACACACATTTTAAAATGTATTCAAATATTTTGTATTTTGCAATAAAGTATTTTACTTTTAATTTTATTATTCATTTGTCATGTTTCATTATGTCCTTTTTAATGAACATCCTACCTTTTTTGTGATTTTATCTTTTATAGCAAAATTGTCTGATAGCTATACAGCAAAAAATGTTTGTGGTGAAAGTGCTTGGGGCAAAGATGCTACAGCAAAAATACCAGTCACATTGGACAAGATGTCCCTTCTTCCTGACGTCACTCAACCACGTGTCTGTTTCTAGACGTACAACACGTATCTGCCTAATCAGTTGCTTTGCTCTTCATTAAAAAGATTAACTTCCCAGCTTGAGGGAAAGATACTCCCCTGCCATTCACCTTGCCTTGAATCAACAGATTTCAAAATTTGGGGTCTTTCAATTGCAAAAATTGCCTCTTGCTACCAATGTTTTTGCTTCCATCACATTGTATTTGCAAGTATCAGACAACCAACTCAAACTACTTTTAGTAAATAAATATCGTAATTCACTGAATTAACTGGAAAGACAGCAAAAAGGATCTGGCTGCAGGCCGGAGTCCGACTGATCACATTAACCAGGACCGGTAAGTCTCCTTCTGGCCATGCTCCTGTACCCACCTCTGTTCTCCCTGCAACTTAGCTCTGCTTTCCTCTGTGCTAGCTTCATTTTCAGCCAGTCTCTCTTGTTGAAGAATAATGAAAGCTTTGTTTTGTATTTAGGTTTACAGATTGCCAGAAGCATGTTTTTAACAAACTACTGCAGTAGGGCGAGATGGTGAGATGGTCGAAACTGATTATCAAAACCACTGAGCTTTTTTACAAGGCAGGAACAATGGACCCACAGTGAAACAGAAAGGAGGCAAAGAAAATAATCTGTGGCTCTTTTTACATCTTAAATGATTAACAACCAAAGCTTTTTGTGAACTGTCAAGAATTCTCACTTTATTCTTATTTTATGACAAGGTTTCAAATATATTAAAGCATACTCTAACGTGCTATAAAAGATGTACATACAAAAAAAAGAAAAAAAAATCTGTAGGGCACATTTGAGTGTTCTCTAGATTTTTAAGATATTTAGAGAGAAGCAACATCAGCAACAAGCACTACTCACAGGAAATGAATGTGAGATTATCTAATAAAATACCACTGATATAAGAAATGTACAATAGCATAAACAAAATTAGTACAGTAGACTGGCTGTCTTTTGTAGACATACATATGTAGAAGTGTTGACTTTACAAAGAAAAAGACAATCTGCCTCTGTAGAAAGGAGGAAAAGGGCAAGAGGGAAGACCTTTGAGGAAATGAAAAGTCATCTGAGGTATGCAATTCGATAGGTGGGTACATGAGGAAAACGGAACGTTTCCCATGACTACTGTAGCAACTAATTAATACTGAAAGATGAGTAATGTAAGTACTGAGTACCATTGCCAAAATCAGTCAAGATAAAAAAGAACACATTTAGAGTACACTTAGCAATTAACAATAATCACAGTTTAAACATCTTTTAAAGAATACATTATCACAGCAAAAAAAAATGTATACAGTTAATGAAGCAATATATTCATGAGTTCGTTTTCTTGGCAAATTTGCCAAGCTGAAAACAAACACTGAAAATGTCAATGGTGGGATTTCCCCGGAATCAAAGACTGACAACATTTCGAAAAGAGGAGAGTAGTAACATTATTTGTGGGAATGTATGTGACTGTGGATGAGGTTAGGAAGGAATGCTTCTTTCCCACACCTGATGCCTCCTTCCGCATAGAGAGTTTCCTTTGCAAAATATGCCTGGCCTTCTATACTGATTGGTGGTCTTCGCAGGGAGAGGAATAGATCAGCATGGTTTTCCTCCAGCCCCTTTCTCTCTCGTTTTCTTTGGGAGCGACTACCTCCTGTAGAGATGCATGCTCTCTGCTTCCCTCATTCTTCCAGTTCTTCCATGCTGTGAGACTTACTAAAGCATGAATTCCTTTGGAAAAGTGGAGCAGGGAAGGGGGGCGAATACTGAAGCTTGTGAAAGTAGCAGTTTCAATTTCAATTTAGGAAAAGTGTTAAGATTTGGTGTACTGCAAACGGAGATTATAGGATGGACATTTGGGGAGCAAAATCCTAAGAATGAGGAATCTGGCAGAGTCTTGAACAAGAGGCTTGAAGTGTTGGAGGCACTGCATTAACTCAGGTGACGTGAGAAGTTTGCAGAGGCCTGTATTTCTGCAGTTTGGTTGTATTTTGGTGGTTGAGTTTAACAACTGAGCCTTAGTTGAATAGCTAGGCCACATGGAAGATAACATTTCCTCAAGGTTAATAGTGCTTGTGTGTAACTGGCCCACCCTCAAGCTAATGAGTAGGAGTCTCAGAAAATACTTGTAGTCCTGTGTAAAGCCTGGGGTTATCTGAATTGAACGTGATGCCAGTTTTCAAGGAAGACCCAGGCCATATATTTAGAACTGTTATAGTTTGACCTTGATCCCCACAGGGTAAATGTGATATTGTGAATTATATAATAAAAAAATATGTATTTGGTTTCTTTTTCTGTTCCGGGCACAGAGCTCCCTAAACCCTTGGAATTCCCTAAGTGATGAGAGCAGTAAAGGTGTCTGTTGTTATGTTAATGAAATTACTTATGCCAATGCAAAGAAGTCTCGATAAAAACCCGAAGTAATACGCATATAAGTTTCTTCTTTTTTTCATGGCTTCTTACTCATTTCTTTTTAGCACTAAATAGTATCCCATTGTCTGGATGTGCCGGGTACTTGTTTATCCATTTATTCATTTTATTTATTTATTTATTTATTTATTTACTTATTTATTTATCTTTTTTTTTTCATTTGCCTGCTGAAGGACATTTTGGTTCTTTCCAAGTTTTGGCAATTATCACTAAAACTGTTATAAACTTCTGCATATAAGCTTTTGTGCCATACATATATACATATATTTAATATAAACTGGTTAGAGGGAAATGCAAAGAATCTAGAACAGCCAAACAATTTTGAAAAAGAACAAAGTTGAAGACAAGCTGCCTGATTTCACATATTACTAAAAGGTATAGCGATCAAGACAGTATAGTATTGGCATAAACGTAAACATATAGATTAATAAAGCAGAAAAGGGATTCCAGACAGAAATCCATGTAAGATTGATTTTCAACAAAAGTGCCAAGGTCATTCAAAAGGAAAGGATAGTCTTTTCAAAAAAATGGTTCTAGAGTAATTGGAAATCCACATAGCAGAGAAAGGAAAGAATAAGTCTGAACCTTTACCTCACACGAAACACGCGCACACACACACACACACACACACACACACACATAACTTGCAGTGTATCATAGACGTAAATGTAAGTGAGAAACTCTAAAACGTCTAGAAGAAACATAGAAGATAACCCTGGCAACTTTAGGATAGCATAACCCCTAAAAGAAAATAAAAGATAAAACAGGCTCCATAAAAATTTAAATCTCTTTCTCTTCAAAAGACACCATTAAAATAGAAGAGATAGGCAACAGATGAGCAGAAAGTATTTGCAAAACACATTTCTGATGAAAGAGTTGTATCCAGAATATATAATAAACTCTACAACCCAACCATCACCATTAGAGGACAGACAATGTAATTAAAAATGGACAAAAATATTTGAATAGAAACTTTACCTAATAATACATACAAATGATGAATATGCATTTAAAGAGAATTTCACCATCATTTTTCATTAAGGAATTGAAAGTTCAAACCACAGCGTGATGCCTCTATGTAACTATTATAACACTAAAATAGGCAACTTTCCACCTCAGGTATTGGTAAGGATGTAAGGAAATGGGAACATTCATGCATTGCTAGTAAGAACATAAAATGTGACAGCTACTTTGGAAAAACAGTTCTTTAGTCTCTTAAAAAGTTTTAAGACCCAACAATTCTATCCCTTGTTGGATTAGGAAAACATGTCCACATAAAAATCTGTACTTAACTATTCACAGCAGTTATTTAAAATGGCCCCAAACTGGAAATAATCCAAATGCCCATCAACTGGTAAATGGATAAATTAAATGTAGTATGTGATGGAATACTACTCAATAATAGAAAGGGGTGAACTACTGATATATGCAACAATTTTGGTATCTGTGATAGACACCAAGAATGTGAGAATCAAAGATTGTATCAGAGGGGGAAATTTCACAGTTCATTTTTTATGCAACTATACTAACGGCTAAAGAAAAAATTATTTATTCATTCACCTATTAAATATGGTAAGGAAGACTTTATTCAAGGGCATCACCATGATATGTATAGGGACCACTGCCGCAGGGTTTTGCAGCAGGAGAGAGAGATTGGGCTCAATTCTGAATACAATGCATAAAAGTAGGAGTTACAGGTGAGGATCAAGATGAGGGGGTTGGAGGATGGAAAATTACTAAGAATAAACACTAAGGTAAGGAAGAATTGTGTTAAGTTGACCCAAGAGGACTATTGGTAGAGGCAAGTCAGGGTGATCAGACATCACCTGCGGGTGATGTTGAGGTGATAATTTATCAGATGATGAGGTGACGGTTATCACCAGGGGTGGGGATTGTGACTCACACTGACTTAACTGGATTCTTACTAGAACTGGATTGCATAAAGAAGAAAACAGGAGCCCAAGATCAAAGGCTTAGTCAAAAGAGAGCTCAGAAGAGCTTGACCAAAGATCGGTCAGGGAGAGAATCTTCATCATTACACAAGCTAAGTGTGGCCCTGGTACAAAACCCAAAGGTCTCAGGTTTAGGCAGCCTCTGACCTCACATATTCAATCTTTAACATGAACATGTTAAAGAACATGTCGAAGTTTTACTACTTCCTGATTTGTACCTGTTCATACAGAATTTTCTTTGCATTATGGATTTCTTCCCTCGATATTCCCCTTTAAAATGCTTCTTTCCAAGAAAGGTCACAGAGCTATAGATACAGCAGGCCAAGCACCTGCTACATGTGTATGGCTAGTGAACAGGCACCTCTCAGATACAGGGTCTGTACATGAGATAAGCAACTCTATTTGCGTCTGGGGAGAAAAGAATTCTTCTCAGATGGCAATATATGCACCTGTCAGGAAACGGTTGTGGGTCTGAAGTTGCAAAAAGTTGGCTTCCTAAATATCACCAGTGATCTGTTGAAAAGCAAATGTTTATTGCTTACTGCCATAAGGAAGAGCAAACCATTGCCGGTGTATCAGAGCAGAGACAGGAATGTCAGAAATTATTGAGAACTGGGAAATGGATTTAAGGCAGTTCTTTCAAAGAAGGGTGTGTGTAGGATTAGGTATGAATCCAGATATAATAGCTCAGGAATGGTGGGAGAATTTTTTTTTAAATTAAGGCTCGAATTCAAATTGCAATTTTAAATTAACCTGTCTTTATTTTCAGGGACAACCTAACGAAAGTAATTTTGCAAAAAGTGACCTTTGAAGCTTTGTTGTCTACTAACATTTCCCATTGAGGAATAAATGAGTCTTTTCAGAAGCGACTACATAAAATGAACCATCAAACTGTTTGTCTGGGTAGACGTCTCCCTGAGAAGCGAAGCAATGCCAAAGGAGGCAGTGAAATGGCAAAGACCCACTGTTACACACAGGCAGCTGTGGTTTCGGTTTTCAGTGTCCTGAGTGTGGAGGCAGATAGTCTTGGTTCTCAATTTGTAAGCGACCTCACTAAGCGGTGTAGACCAAGTAATTGTGCTGTTGACTAGAGCGCTCTTGTGGGTCCCTTCCAGCTTCAGGAGCTATGCTGCCCGGTGACTTTGCTGAAGCTTCTTCCTCGTGACAGACTCAGAATCCAAGGCCCACAGAGGAGGCCCTGGTGACTCAGGCCAGCATGAGTGACCGGAGAAAGTATGTCATCTCAGGAAATATGAGGCCAAGAGCACTCATATGATGTCTGACAGGCTTAAATATAGACCTTTTTTAAAAATCCATTTAGTACATTTGTGGTTTGGGTAAATTACTTAACCTCTCTGGACTTCTGTTTCTATGCTAAATGAGACAACCCACCTGAGATAGTGGCACATAATAGAGCCCAACAGATATCTTTCCTCTCTTCCTGTGAATCTGTCTACTATGGAGAACATTTACCTAAAACATGACATTATAATTTATTTAGCAGCAATTTCATATTAAAATGAGAGGTAGAGTTCTACTGAGTAATCCACAATACTGTAAACACAATTGTCTACCTGTTAAAAAATAAACATTGTGTTTTATGAAAGTAATCTGCAATAAATGGGGAATTGTTACTCAATGAGTATAAAGTTTCAGTTATACTAAATGAGTAAGTTTTATAGTTCTTCTGTACCACATGGTATCTTGTGTTAATAATGTGTTATTGTGCATTTCAAACCATGTTAATATTATAGCTTTATGTTAAGTGTTCTTAGCACAAAAACAAAAAGCAACAGTAACAACAAAACCACAAAAGAACACAAGGGAATTTTTGGAAGTGATGCATGTGTTTAGCACTTTGATTGTGGCGATGGTATTGTGGATGTTCACATATGTCCAAACTCATCATAAGGTATACATGAAACACGTCCAATCGTTTGTAGGTCAATTATAACTTGATAAAGCTTAAAAAGTACTCACAATGAATTTCTAATTTTCCATTCAAATTGTTCATTTAAACTTACAACTCTCTCAAAAGTATTATATTTTAACTTTTCATAACCTAGCTCCTGTTGGATATTTACTTAAAATAAAAGACAGACTTAATGAGATTTAAGTTAATTTCACTTGTTTCAAATTTTAACTAAAAAAACCCCACTTTCTTGTTATTTTTAATCCAGATATATTTGGTGTGAAGATGTAATTGCATTTTTAAATTAACTTGTCTCGTACCTTCGGGGACAACATAATGAAAGTAATTTTGCAGAAAACTGACCTTTTCTCTGTAGCCTTCAACAGGATGTGCCCCACCAAAAATGAATCAATACTCTAGAATCTATTTTAGGGGGAAAAAAAGATATATCTTATATTCATAACAATTTTGTAGCATTTCTCTTGAGCCTATTTCTAATTGTAATTCAAATATGTTTAATTTATTTTTTAAATTACAATAAATTAAGCACCAAAAATTTTAGCAATACCTTTTCCTAAGCAGAATGTTAAATTAATCTTTTAACCAAGTCTTGAATGCAAGCATAATCCTGTGACCCTTATTAATAGTGTAAAATGTTATGTTGCTTCAGAAGTTATTTTTGGACCACCTTCTTGGATTCTACATTTCTGTTCTCCTGAGCTCAATATTCTGAACGGTTAGAAGTTAGTAGAATGACAGTGTTAGAGTTGAGATTTGGTGTTTGGGTAGTGAGAATAGATACCTGAACAGTACACATCTCCCTCTCTATCTTTCTCTTCCATCAGGGTGATTTTGTCTGATTATCCCTCTTCTAATCCGTGATTAATTATGTCATGGGATATTTCAGTACACACTCTGGTTCTGAATAGCAGACAGTTTAATTGGGTCTCTAATCTTATGCTTAGCTTTTTGCATGTTTTTTTTTTTAATCACCTTCTAAGTATGTGCTACAGTCACAGGCCCATAATTGCCACCTATCAGATTTGGAGATCTTATATTTGCTCAGATTCTCCATCATTGTGCTCCACCAACCAGGTTTGGCGCCTCAGTCTTGATAAGTGGCTGAATCAGGCCGAATCATATCTACGCCAATATTAGTACTGGACCTCTTACTGACTGGCTGCATTTGGTAGGATGAGCTTTAGCAACACTATTTTTTGACTTCAGTTCCTTGCCTGCACCGCAGCAAGGTCACCGCATAGCTCCAGCTTTCTTTTCATTCCACAGCTGATATCCCAACTTGCTCTAGCGGGTCCTTACGTACAAGTGCCCAACACAGAGCTTGTTACAAGAAACTGAAAACTGTCCACATTATGACAGTTTTCCCAATTTATTTTTCCCAGTTTAATTTTTTTTCCTATAGTGAAAACTAAACCCTGTTAAGTGAGTCACCTACCAAATGATGTCCATCCAGAGTTTTGAAAGAATTTCAGACAATTTATAAATGTGGACATGCCTCTTGACCAACATTGGGGCTCCATAGGATAAAACACATTTCACTTCGCTGGAAACATGATATGAACTTTGATATGGTTGAAGATTACATAACATTTCAGTAAATATAACCTTCCTTGGGAGGCAATATGCAATCTGTGGGAAAAGAAGCACCTGCAGAATAAACAGTACAAGAGTACTACCAAAATACATATGGAATAAAAAGAGAATGTATGATTTTATTTAGAGACTTAAAAAGTATTTTCACAAAATTTTACATAAAATGCATTTACTATTAGAACTTATCTTCAAATAAACACTAGAGAGAAAATATCATGGACACTTTTACAATTATTGACATTCTTGATCAATAATTTTTGTCAGTCTTATTCCAATAAATTTTGTTAACAGTTTTTCTATAGGGTTTAAGAGCATGGACCCTAAATCCAGAATCCTGAGGTTCAAATCCAAACTGCATCACCCAGTAGCCAGACAGGCTTTCTTTTATTTTTGTACCTCAGTCTCACCTATGAAATGGGGGTAATAATAGTAATATCTGAAAAGACTGTTACGAAAGCTGAGTTAATATACAGAAAGTGCTTGGAACAGCTTCTGGGCCATAAAAAGTACCATGTAAGTGTGGGCTATGAATATTATTATTAGATTTGGTAGTAATAGTATCATTATTTTTGCAACAATAGTGCCTTCAAATGAGAAAAGTGAGGATAAATATATAGGAATGTTTTCCTGGTTGAATAAAAACCAATAACAATTAAAACATAAGAAAATCTTTTTAAAAAGCCAGAGTAATGTAAAGGACAATTTTTCTTTTCATTTCTCTGCCTTTAGCCATTAGGTAAGATATTAAGCACAATTCACAGTTCTTCAATGCTACATTTGAGTGACCTTATTAACACAGGGGAAAAAATATCATTTACAAGATAGTACAATATATTTTGCATTTGGCAACAGAAGCACTATATCAGGA
The DNA here is from genome assembly GCF_023721935.1 of Panthera uncia. Classification (NCBI taxonomy): domain Eukaryota; kingdom Metazoa; phylum Chordata; class Mammalia; order Carnivora; family Felidae; genus Panthera; species Panthera uncia. The sequence goes on from NC_064813.1 coordinate 51,387,471, forward strand.
ATCTACATAAGAAAGCTGTAGAGTTTGGAAGCAAGCTGGCTCCTATGCTACCCGCGGTGCTGCGGCATAGGAACAATGATAAATGCTCAATTATATGGCATTGCATCAATGTAGCATGTCACGAAAATTAAAAGCATGCATCATTTTCCAGATAAAACACACATTCTGGGAAAAGCTAAAGAGAAAATTAAACTATCGTTTTAGCAAGATTGTAAACTGGGCTTTCCGTATTCAGTGGACATCACTGCTCACCATAGAAATTGCCATTAACTTTCTTTAGCACAGTCCTCTACCTGCTGTAACACCGGATGTAACACCTATCCTGTTGCTCAATATGTACTAATTATAGATGACAGTCATTTAACACGGTGAACACTCTTGTCAACACAACATTTGGTTTGGAAATATTTGAAACATTTTCCCCCAAACCTTGTGTGTTTGTGTGTGAGTGTGTGTGTGTGTGTGTGTGTGTGAGAGAGAGAGAGAGAGAGAGAGAGAGAAAGAGAGAGAATTAATAGCTCATGATACACTTAAAATTTTATTAATTATTTTTGAGAGAGAGAGCATGGGCAGGGGAGGGGCAGAGAGAGAAAGGGAGACACAGAGTCCAAAGCAGGCTCCAGGTTCTGAGCTGTCAGCACAGAGCCTGAAGCAAGGCTCAAACCAACAAACCTTGAGATCATGACCCGAGGTGAAGTTGGTCACTTAACCCACTGAGCCACCCAGGCGCCTGCCCCTATAGTCGTGATACTTTTAAGTTAATTTTGTTTCTCATAGTAGAGCTTTACTGCTTTCAGCATGACATCTCACAACAGAATTATCTGATCAGAAATCAGACACAAATTCTTGACATGCATTGATTTTATCATTTGCATAATTACTAGAACACCAAATATTTGAATTGTGTTTGAAATCTAAAATGTTGGCATTTTAAATGTCTCTGCAAGTCGTTTCAGAAAGAAGAGATAAACTATTTTCTTTTCAAAAGAGAACAGATTTTTGTAATTATCTAGGGAAAGCATATGCTAAAAGTTTAACATTCATTTCTGAACAAAAAAGTATCCCTACATAGACAGGTCCATGTTTACAGGCTTAAATTTGATGATATCAGTCCCATAAAAATGGATGTTTTCTATTCAATAAAACAAATTTCAGACAAAATTAACACCTTTTTTTTTTGCTTTTCTTTGAAATAAAATGAAACAATTTAAGTGACTTATGTGGGTTAATATTATGTAGGCAAGAAAAGGATTTCTAGGCATTTAGAAATTCCCATCTCCATCTGGAGACAGAATGAACTGCCTGTGGGTCCTTGTCTCTGACCCAGGTGGGACTGACAGTGGTGGCCAACATGGCTTTCAGGACGTTTCTAAAAACAACCTTAAGCATTGAAAAATACCTACACTGTTACTTCCTGTGTTGCTTTGGGGTGGTGGGTCCTAGATACGAGTAGCATCAAGTTTGTTTTTCTAAACTGCTTGTCCCCATGAGAATAGTAGAGGCAGTTACAGAAAAAGAAGGAAGAATAAATGTAAAGTTGTACGTGAATTTACAAGTCAGTTTTTATCTGCCCATCTTACCTTGAGGAAGAATGTCATGTATTAACCAAGAATGCTGAAGGTAAAGTTTAGTCCCAGCGGTATCAGATCATGGGAGAAACAGTTTATAACTACTGGGAAAATCTGAAGAATCAGTGATTCTGTCATTGATATTATGGTATTCTTCATTTAATGAAAAAACAAGGGTGTATTTATTTATTTATTTTCAATATATGAAGTTTATTGTCAAATTGGTCTCCATACAACACCCAGTGCTCATCCCAAAAGGTGCCCTCCTCAATACCCATCACCTGCCCTCCCCTCTCTCCCACCCCCCATGAACCCTCAGTTTGTTCTCAGTTTTTAAGAGTCTCTTGTGCTTTGGCTCTCTCCCACTCTAACCTCTTTTTTTTTTCCTTCCCCTCCCCCATGGGTTTCTGTTAAGTTTCTCAGGATCCACATAAGAGTGAAACCATATGGTATCTGTCTTTCTCTGTATAGCTTATTTCACTTAGCATAACACTCTCCAGTTCCATCCACGTTGCTACAAAGGGCCATATTTCATTCTTTCTCATTGCCACATAGTATTCCATTGTGTATATGAACTACAATTTCTTTATCCATTCATCAGTTGATGGACATTTAGGCTCTTTCCATAATTTGGCTATTGTTGAGAGTCCTGCTATAAACATTGGGGTACAAGTGCCACTATGCATCAGTACTCCTGTATCCCTAAAACAAGGGTGTTTTTAAAGAGAACATAACTACTACCAAAAAGGGAAAAGGTGTTTTTAATCTAAGTTTTGAAGGATTGATGAAACATAGACAAGTAGTTTTTTATTTAGAAACTCATAACTTTTCCATGACATGGATAGATATAGCACTATATAACTTAATTTTTTTGTTTTTATTTATTTATTGAGAGGAGAGAGGAGTACAGACAGAGAGAGAGGGAGAGAGAGAGGATCCCAAGCAGGCTCCACATTGTCTGCATAGAGCCTAACGCGGGGCTTGAACTCACAAACTGTGAGATCATGATCTGAGCCGAAACCAAGAGTTGGACACTTCACCAACTGACCCACTCAGGTGTCCCATATAACTTGATTAAACACAGCTCTTTTGATACACAAGAGAATCAGGAGTGGAACAGAGAGGCAGTAAGTTTTGAAAACAAGTACCCTTGTATTAATTGTCTACAGCTATCATAAGGAATTACCACAATTTTGGTGAACTAAACAACACAAATATATTATACAAATATATGTAGGACTTTGGAAGGTTGGAAGTCTGACACAGGTCTCACAAAGCTAAAATCAAGATGTCCACCTGAGCTGGTCACCCTCTGGAGGCTCTAAATGAGAATCTCTTTCCCCACCTTTTCCAACACCTTTCCACGTTCCTTGGTGTGCAGCCTGTTTCTATCTTCAGAACTGGCCCCATGGCAGCTCTCTGAATCATCTGCCATTTCCACATCCTCTTTTTGATCAAAGTTGGGAAAGGTGCTCTGCTTTTAAGGGACTACATGAGTAGTTTGGACCTACATCGAGAATCCAGGATCACCTTCCTACCTAAAAGGTCCTCACTCTTACATCAGCAAAGTCCCTTTTGCCAAGAAAGGAAATATATTATTCTCAAGTGTGGTTGTTTAGAGAACTGTTATTTTGCCTACCACACTCTGTTTCAAAGAAGTTAATACGCTATTTCCATTGTACTTAAATTCTCTTGCAAAGAATTAAAGAAACCTTTCTCAGTTGCTGACTGCCATACACACACACACACACACACACACATACAGGTTTGCTCACAAGTAAAAAAAAAGTAACAATAAAATATTTTACATTACATGTTATTTTACATTACATGTTAATAATAACTAAATTTAACAAATTTTGAATTTTAATATGACTAGTTTTATAAAGTCAATGACGGATGATCATTTTCTTTCTGATAAAATCATAAGCCAGATTTTCTGGGGAAATTAGTAAATGGGGACTGAAAGTCAATGACAATTGCCATTTGTTCTATCTGCTTTAGTGTGAAATTCTTTTATGAAATGAAAGAGCATAAAACTAATATAATTGACGGATGGCAAAAAGTAACAAAAGGTCATCCTGATACTGCTACTCCAACATTTTCAATAGACAAGACACTTCTGTATGGTTGATGTCTAGCAAAAGTTCTCTGAAGTCAAGAGCAGAGTCTTGCCAGTTTTCTTGTTCTCATATAGTGTCTTTGGGGCCCAGTGCCGTCTCAGCAGAACATCACTCTCGAGTCCTAGGAAGTAAAGAAGGGTGCCTTTTAAACAGTACCACATCATTGCATGGAGTTAGTTTTTATATTTGTTCTGTGTTTACATAAATTCTGAGTAGGATTTAACTTATTTCACTGGCGGCCCAACTGGGTCTTCCAATATCTGATTTAGGATGACATACACAATGTTAATCCAGCCTAAAATTATCTTCAAATTAATTAATTTCTATTTGCTAGTAAATTCCACATTTAAATACTCAGGCTGATACTACTTCTTAAAATTATAATAGTAAATAAGATAAGTGAAATCTTGTACTAGAGAAAAATTCCAACTGACTGAGCATTATGTTTCTTGATCAAGGACAGTTTAGCTTTTGGAAACTGGAGAAAATGAAAAATGACTCTAGTCCTTAAAATGGTTACTGTGTAAATCAAATTAGGGATTGACAGTGCAGAAACTTCCTGTAGTTCAACATTCTTCCCAAACCATCTAATCAATAGAAGCATGATCAACAGGAATACAATGTAGTCGTCACCTTAGCCTTTTAAGTGTGGTCAGACAGCACATTGATGAGAGAGAAACGCTAACAATTGGAAGCAATTGAAAAACAGGTAGCATTTCAAGAGCAATAGGAGAAATGTCTGAGTCTTACCTTTAGTATTGACTCCTGCAGAAACACTAATTTCAAGGAAATACATCTTTTGCAATAGAGTTTTTGACACTTCTTATTACTTCGTTCATTTTGTTCCTTAAAATTAGGTAGTAAGGATTCTTATAACTATTTATCCTATAATTGCAAAGCAATTGGAGATTTGAGGGTAAGGATTTTCAAGAATGGAGTCCCGGGACTTCTAGTCATTTATTTCTTTGTCACAGAAATCTGCATTATCTTCCTGGTGGCTATTACCTATGCCACCACACCAAGGAAATTACCTACATCCTAAACTGCTATTTTACTCAAAAAGTATTGATCCCAAGAACAAATAATGTTATATTGTTTTCCATGTTCAAATTAACCTCGAGTAAACCATAAAAAAATTCAACAATGGAAAATGAAACCTAAAATTAGAAAATAATGCATGTAATATGATCAGATCTATTTATATGCTCATTTATATCATAGTAATTGTTGGATATTTCTAAGAGTGAATCTGCCAAAAACAAACTTTCTTTATAAGAATGGGTCCTAAAAGGAGTTTGATAAAATTATAATGTTTCTCTCTGTATCTTTCTCAGTCTGGTTTTTAAGTTGATTCCCAATTCCGTGCCTGATTTCAAAATATATTTCATGGGACATTTTTACAGACATAGATGTATAAACAGTTGACTCTTGAACAATACAGGTTGAAACAGCATGAGTGTACTTACACACAGATTTTAAAAATAAGTAAATATATTGAAAATTTTTTGGATATTTGAGACAATTTGGAAAAATTGACAGAGGAACCGCATAGCCTAGAAATACTGAAAAAATTAAGAAAAAGTTAGGTATCATTGTAAGAATATATAATAGATATAACATACAAAATATGTGCTAATTAACAATGCTAGTTGTAAGGGTTCCAGTCATCAGTAGGCTGCTGGTAGTTTGTTTATCCCGATGTTTTAAATGATTACCTTCTTTTCATTACACTTTTAGAAACATAATTGGAAATAACTTTCTCTTCAGAATCATCCCTTAAATTTTCTTTCCTCTAAAATGTGATTTAAACAAAACGTAATTTAAAAAAAGCAATTGCTTTTGTAAATATCTTGTGTGTAATGAGAGTAAAGGTAACCATTCTGTTTACTTAAAAAAATGAAATGTTTTAAAAATTTATTTTCCTGTGTATTTTTTGAAGTAGTTTGACCACATACATAATACCATTTTATTTATATTTTCCTCCTCTGAAATCTTAGTTATATGTGAAGAAACATAAGTGTTATGGTGATAACATGTGTCATGTGTTAAACTACCATTGAAATGGAAGGTCTCTTATACATACTTCTGAAAGCAGTAATGCTTATGTTTATATTCCATTTTATTTTTTATCTTTTTAATGTTTATTTTTGAGAGAGAGACAGAGACAGAGTGCGAGTGGCTAAGGGGCAGAGAGAGAGGCTGACACAGACTCTGAAGCAGGCTTCAGGCTCTGAGCTGTCAGCATGGACCCCCACAAGGGGCTCAAACTCAAGAACCGTGAGATCATGACCTGAGCCGATTGGATGATCAACCGACTGAGCCACCCAGGTGTGCCATATTCCATTTTAAATTGAATATTTCATTAAAAGAACACGTCTATAAAAGACAAAATAGTAAGCCAACATAATGGCCAAAGGATTTGAGCTACAAAAATGATTATGAAGAATATGAGATTTATACGACCTATCATACGGCACATTACCTAGCCACACGTCTCCATTTCAATTGGTTTCCATAAATCAAGTCAGAATCAGTAATTTTAAAAAAAATAACTTTTGAAGTTTTAAAAATACTCTGGCTCTATTGGTGTATCCATTTCCCTACTCTATAATCTTGTGATTAATAAGCATCCATTTTCAGATTTTTATATATTAATCAAATAATATTGAGAAGTGTTTATATTTACAATATTTGCAAATTTGAAGAGTTATATAAAAAGTATGCAAATAATTATAAACCCAACTCCTCATCAATAGATTAAAGAAGAAATGGGTTGAACTTAAAGAGAAAACTAATGGAAGTGTAACACACTTCTACATTTTAATGTAATCCACTGTATTCTTCAGAACCAATGCTACAGAAATATACGAATTACATCGGTAAGATTTGATTATTTGTATATACTTCCACTGGGCTAACAACCAATGTAGGCATTAAACTTTCGTTTTATCTTCCTCTTAAGAAAAACAATTTTTCTCTAAAACTAGTCTATGTTTTAATGAGAGCATAATGATAGTTAAACTCTCTCTGGTGTCTAAAGACATGGAAGTCAATGCATGACTTCTGTCTTAACATAGTATACTAGATGTAAACAACCGAATTTGTGTAGCAAGTTATCTTAGTCTTACTTTGTTCTCTAAAACACATCTAACATCAAATCTAAAACATATCTAACACAGAATTCACAGTGCAACTCTTTACTCTGAAAAATATCTGAATATATTCATTAGCTAAACATCTAGATATAGTTATATGCACAAATGGATGATTTCCCATTTTTCAAATCTGACTTTTAAAAATCTTAGATAATCTGTAACTTTTTAAGTCAACTGAATATAACTTAAAAAAATAAAATAAAATAAAATAAAATAAAATAAAGACTATTGATATCACTCAACTCCCACAAAATATCCTCACAGAAATAAATTAGAGTAGTGGGAGTAGAGTGTTTACAATAATATGACAGTTTATTGACTCATGGGTGGTATATGATACCATTGCAACAATCTTGGTAACTCATGAGAATTCTCAAACAATTCACCTGATTGACCAGTGTATTGGAGAATATAGTGAAGTCTAATGTAAATCCTGTAATTGCTTGAATAGCAGAGAATATGCAATAAATAATAAGGAAATAAGAAACAATGAATAATAATTTAAACATTCAATTGCATCTAAGAAAATAATAAAAATCAGATTTTTAAATATTTTAACCCATTCCTGGGTTGCAATCAGATGTCAAAGAGATTCTACCCTCATAAAGCATAGTCTCTGGGTAGACAAGCAATCAATGGAACATAATAGGAAACAGAATAAAAGTAAATGTGGACATTTCTTATATGTTTTCAAATACATTTTTCATAAAGTTAAAGAATTACAAAATATTCCTTTCTTGCTCATCACAAATGTTATTTTATTAACAACTTGTTCAATATGTAAAAAAGTTCAGTAATTTTTTTAATAATACATTAAATATATATATAATCATTTCTAATGTTTTTTTCTTATCCCACCAATATCAGACTTCAACTTAGATTTATGCCTTAAACACAAACTTAAATAAGCAGAATGGTATCAGAGATTGTGACCTGGAATATATCTTGCTAATCAAGCTCACACAACTCAAACAGAAGATATTTCAAGAAGCTTCCCTCATAGATCTTTGGAAGACTGTGCAAATGCTTGTAGAATAACATATTTTCTATCCAAGGACCCAGTCCAGATTCAATTTACAAAAATTGGATCAAACTAGGGAATAATTTTTTTCACAAGAATATAGGTTTTCTTAATTAGCTTTTCAATGTTTGTTTACAAATCATTAACCACTGAACAAGGAGGCTGAAGGAGTGTATGACTTAACACTGAACATATATTACCATAAAAGAATAGTCAGATGTAAATGTGAAACAGCCCTGATATGGGCATCAAAAATAAAACTTAGGACACAAAACTTCAGTTCATGCAGAAATTTTTGAGAAACAAACACAATGGAAGTTTTACTAATATTATAAGGGAATCATTAAATCTGATATTTGTTTCTTTAAAAATGTCTCTCTTCTCTTAATCATGAAATATAGTGCATATTTATTTTAACAGACTTTAAAAGTAATACTTTATCATTTACTAAGCAAGAAAAATGCTAAAAAGAATTATTGTAATTGTGTTAAGTAATTTATTTTGTTTGTATTTGTTCTTGGTTTTCTCCAAATTATTTCTTCTCTTAAATAGAGTATGGAATCACTATTGGCCTAATGAAGTCTCAAATGATTAAAAAATCCCACCATAGGGCAATTACTCAATACTTGAGATAATAACACATTTGCAACAAATTCTTATGGATATCCTTTTCTTTCTTTGAGGAAATGTTTTAACTATGTGTCTTCCAAGAATTTATTAATCAGGATGACAATAAAATAAGCAAATAATATTCAAAATACAACTCTGACTTTATTAACCTTAAAAACATTTCTCTGTTCCCAACTCTGTACATCTGCTTCTCATTTTAGAGATCAGAATTTCTCTCTTGAAAAAATGATAATGAAATTAAGGAAAGAAGGAAGAAAAGAATGAAAGAAAGAAGGAATAGAGGAAGAGAGAGAGGAAAGGACGAAGGAGGGAGAATGGGAGGGAAACAAAAGATAAACCTGATAACCATTAGCCTTAGGACTAGGAAAGTCTTACACAGTAACATATTACTTAATCCTTTACTAAAAGAAAAACCAGGCCGCCACATTATGTAAACTTGTCTATCTATATGAAGTAAAATCTGGATTGTTTTTTTCTACTTGTTTTTAATGCGTTCATTAATAGTACAATTATTATGTTGTAATACTATCAAGAGTTTGGATGGGATTTAGCCTGCTGGCCATGTTCTTTATCTAAAAATGCTAATGCAAACCTCAAGTTGAGAATTTTAATATATTGATCTATCATTTGGCAAATTGCAGGCTAACAGAATTGCACATGCAGCAAGTCAAATATTTCACAGGATTACAAAGCAATATTTATGTGGACACAACTACACTAAACATAAAGTGTCAGCCTATGGTTTCACTTATTCCATAAATATTTATTGAGCACATTTGTGTGGCTGGGACTGCACTGGAATATGGTGACGCTGTGATAAACAAGGCACAGCTTTTGCAGGTAGAACATTTATTCAAGGCAATACTTGGCTTTCTGAACGAAGGGTACTTCTTTAATTTTTTTAATGTTTTTTAAATGTATTCTTTTTTTAAATTTTTTTAACGTTTATTTACTTTTGAGACAGAGAGACAGAGCATGAACGGGGGAGGGTCTGAGACAGAGGGGGACACAGAATCTGAAACAGGCTCCAGGCTCTGAGCTGCCAGCACAAAGCCGACGCAGGGCTTGAACCCACGGACCGCGAGATCATGACCTGAGCCGAAGTCGGACGCTTAACCGACTGAGCCACCCAGGCGCCCCTTTAAATTTATTCTTGAGAGAGAGAGAGAGAGAGAGAGACAGAGTGCAAGCAGGGGAGGGGCAGAGAGAGGGAGACACAGAATCTGAAGCAGGCTCCAGGCTCTGACCTGTCAGCACAGAGCCCAACGCAGGGCTAGATTCATGAACCTCGAGATCATGACCTGAACAGAAGTCAGACATTTAACCAATTGAGCCACCCAGGCACCCCAAGGGTGATTCTTTAATGGCTCAAATAAATACATGTTAGGGCTAGCAACCCAAACTTTTAAGAATAGTTTTCCATAGCATTTTGTTCTTTTCAATTAGGGCTTACAATAATTAATATCTTTGTCTAATATATCTTTCCTTATAAATACCAATGTCTAATTGGGGGCATAAAGGAAAAAGATAACATGAAAGTCTCTTAACAACCTACTCAGAACTTTTTTTTTAATATTTGTTTATTTATTTTGAGAAAGAGAGAAAGAGACAGAACGTAAGCAGGGGAGGGGCAGAGAGAGAGGGAGAGAATTCCAAGCAAGCTCCGTGCTGTAAGGGAAGCCTGACATGGGGCTTGATCTCACAACTCTGAGATCACGACCTGAGCTAAAATCAAGAGTCAGTTGCTTAACCAACTGAGTCATCCAGGCACCCCTGTACTCAGAGCTCTTAAAATACAGTATATGATATATATTTAAGTAAGGAAGAAAGTGAAATGACATTACAAATGACATTACATAATTTAATCCTTCCTTTGGTTGGACTTATTACTTCCCATATACTAAAATCTGTGCGTACACCCTTCCCTATCTCAGTAAGTGGCAACTCCATCTTTGCAGTAATTCAGATAAAAACAAGACAAAACAAAACACACCTTGAAGTTATTCTTGGCTCCTCTGTTCTTCTCATACCTGATCTCTGACTCCTTAGGAGAATCTGTTAGTTTGATATTAATAATAATAATAATAATAGCTATTGCTTACTACATGCTAGGAATTGTTCTGAATGCTGTACACATATATTAACTATTTTAATCCCCACATAATCCCATGGGTTTGACACTTTCTCATGCCCATTTTACAGATGAAAAAAGCACAAGATGTTAAGGTAAGGTCACAAGTTAGGAATTGGAGGAGCCAGAATTTAATCTAGACAGTCTCATGCTAGAGTACATGCACTTAACTATGACCAAGATGGCCATAAAGTCTCCTCCGCTGCACTAAACTTCAGACAGGTTTCTTCTTGACCATAGGCCCCTTACTTCTCTTTTCATAGAGCATTTTCCTCAGCAAACTTGTAATTGCACATTCTTTCTCTACCTCTTTGAAACGTAGATAAATTTTCTCCCAGGTTTTGGCCAGTTTTACAACCCAGGAGTACCTTTCTCAGAGATTGGGGAACCATCCTTTTGAAATATAATCATAGAAGGTGATAGTGTTTTATCCCCCAGTCTCTGTGGGAGGATGGGAGCCTAACTGTGATAGTAACAATTAGAAAACACATATGACCAAATCATAGTTGACCAACTTCCTCTCTAGGACATTTCCACTAGCTTGTCTCAGTGCTTACACTTCCTTTTTTTTTTTTTTTTTTTTTTAGCAGAATTGAGTTCAAGCTCTCTCTCTTGTAATAGCCTTGAATAAAGTCACACTTGCCTGTTTAATTTGTCCAGTGCAATTTTTCTTTGACAAATGTCATGCTATTATTTCAAAATGTAACCTGAATACAGACCTTCCTTGCCATCTGCACTGCAAATCACTCTGATCTGAGGCACCATCGTCACTCTTGGATTGATCTTCCTCTGAGTTCTTTCCTCCCTCAGTCTCCTTCAACAGCTGATAGAGTGATCCTGTTAAAACAAAAGTTAGCCATTGGATTCCTTTGCTTAGATCTCTGTCATAGATTGAACTATGGGCCACAATATTCTAGTGAGCCCTTGTATTCATACCCTTTGCCTTGTGACTTTATATTTCCTCCACTAGAGGTGGAATGCATCCTCCAGCCTCTTGACTTTGGACTCAGCCATGTGACTTGCTTTGACCAGTGAAATATTAGTGGAGGCAACACAAGCAGAAACTTGAACTGTCTTTGTGCATTTAAACTTGCTCCCATGTACCTCTAGTATCGCTAGAAAAGAACATGCCCTGGGTAGCCCATGGGTCCAAGGAGCATAAGAGAACCTGGAGCAGATCTGGACCAATCTTTATCTTGGGAGGAAGCTCATCTGAGACCACATTAGATCAGCTGACCAACACAACCAAATAGGCATGAGTGAGAACAGATGGTTGTTTGCTAAGCTAGTAGGTTTAGAAATGATTTGTTACACTGAATTATTGTGACAGAAGCTGATGGATAAATCTGCCAATGCCCCTCTCCCTGCCTTACCCAGAGCAAGGTGGCCTTTAATGAGGTCTTGTGCTGCTACCTCTCTAAACTCCTCTCTTGTCCACGTCTCTTTTACCTGCTGCACTCCATCCACACTGATGCCCTTGTTCCTCCTCAAACAGGAAACAAGCTTGCTCCTACTTCAGGGCTTTGCATTTGCTGTTGTCTCTGCTTAAAATTCTCTTCCCCCCAGGTATCTTCACAATGCTTGTCCTCAACTCCTTTGTATTTTTACTCAAAGGTTACCTATCACTGGGACCTCCCTTGCCCAGCCAACTTAAGATTTTGTACCCTTTGGCATCCTGTTTCCCTTTCCCTACTGATTTTGTTGTTTGTCATTTGAATTTTTTTTGAAGGTTTATTTATTTTTGAGAGAGAGAGAGGGCGACAGAGTATGAGCGGGGAGGGGCAGAGAGAGGGAGACACAGAATCTGAAGCAGACTCCAGGCTCTGAGCTGTCAGCACAGACTCCAACTCATCAACTGCGAGATCATGTCCTGAGCCGAAGTCAGACGCTCAACCGACTGAGCCACCCAGGCGCCCCCCC